>NC_067412.1:96514359-96814506 GCF_009764475.1 Pristis pectinata
GGGGATACATGTGCTTGGAGGCGGAGGAGGTAGGGGAGGTCTTTAATGAATACTTTGCTTCAGTGTTCACTAGGGAGAGAGAATTTGATGAATGTGAGGTCATTGTAGGACAGGCTAATGTGCTGGAGCATGTTGAGGTTAAGAACGAGGTGTTGGAGCTTCTGAAAAATATTAGAATAACTAAGTCCCCAGGACGGGACAGTATATAGCCCAGGTTATTACAGGAGGCAAGCGAAGAGATTGCTGGGGCATTGACAATCATATTTTCATCTTCTCTGGCCACAGGAGTTGTACCAGAGGATTGGAGAATGGCTAATGTTGTTCCCTTGTTCAAGAGAAGTAATCGGGATAATCCTGGGAATTATAGACCAGTGAGTCTTGCATCAGTGGTGGCAAGCTATTGGTGAGGATTCTTGGGGACATGATTTATGAGCATTTGGAGAAGCATAGGCTGATTAGGGACAGTCAGTACGGCTTTGTGAGGGGGCAGATCGTGTCTCATGAGCCTAATTGAGTTTTTTGAGGACGTGACAAAACAAATAGATGAAGGTAGAGCAGCGGATGTGATGTATATGGATTTTAGTAAGGCGTTTGACAAGGTCCCTCATGATAGGCTCATCCAGAAAGTCATGTGGCATGGGATCCATGGAAACTTGGCTGTGTGGGTTCAGAATTGGCTTGCCCACAGAAGGCAGAGGGTGGTAGTAGATGGAGAATATTCTGCCTGGAGGTCGGTGACCAGTGGTGTTCTGCAGGGATCTGTTCTGGTTCCCCTACTTTGTGATTTTGATAAGTGATGGATGAGGAAGTGGAGGGATGGGTTTGTAAGTTTGCAGATGAAACGAAGGTTGGAAGGGTTATGGATAATGTAGAAGGTTAATGTAGGTTACAACAGGATATAGACAGGATGCAGAGTTGGGCGGAGAAGTGGCAGATGGAGTTCAATCTGGAAAAGTGTGAATTGATACGCTTTTGGAAGAACAAATATGAAGGAGGAGTATAAGGTCAAAGGCAGAATTCTGAGCAGTGTGCAGGAACAGAGGGATCTTGGGTCCAAGTCCATAGATCCTTCAAAGTTGCCACACAAGTTGATAGGGTCGTTAAGAAAGTGTATGGTGTGCTGGCATTCATTCATTGGAGGATCGAGTTCAAGAACCACGAGGTAATGTTTGCAGCTCAATAAAACTCTGGTTAGACCACACTTGGACTATTGTGTTCAGTTCTGGTCACCTCATTATAAGAAGGATGTGGAAGCTTTAGAGAGGGTGCAGAGGAGATTTACCTGGATTCTGCCTGGATTAGAGACATGTCTTGTGAGGAAAGGTTGAGCGAGCTTGGACTTTTCTCTTTGGAGATACACAGGATGAGAGGCGACTTGACAGAGATGTATAAGATTATGATGGGCATAGATAGAGTGGACAGCCAGCACCTTTTCCCTCAGGGCAGTAATAGCCAATACAAGAGGACATCAGTTTAAGATCAGAGGAGGAATGTTCAGATGACAGAGGTAGGTTCTTTACACAGAGAGTGGTGGGTGCCCGGAACACACTGCCGGGGGTGGCGGTAGAGGCTGATACAATAGGGACATTTAAAAGGCTCTTAGGGAGGCACATGGAAGTAGGAAAATGGAGGGTTGTGGGCTGTGCAGGAGGGAAGGGTCAGATTGATCATGGAGGAGGTGTTCATATAGTTTGGCACAACATCATGGGCCAAAGGGCCTGTACTGTGCTGTACTGTTCTATGTTCTATATCCTCATACAAATGGTATACATCAAGTGGCTGCTAAATTCAACTTTTTTTTCCAGTTATTTTTCAAATGCCATACAAATTAGTGCAGACCTTAAATCTCTGTAACTTAATTTCATGTTGGCCAATAAATTCTCTCAGATTATCAAGCCTTAATTATGGATAAAAGCACAATGTCTTTGTTGTCATTCGATAACTAGGGTGAACAATAATTATGCATGTTCCTTGAAAATTTGTGAAACCACACGGGAATGAGACTAATGAGAGTTGGAATAATGCAGTGTGACGACATATTGCATAATTTGTTCATGTCTATTCTGTTCTGTTAAATACAGCAGATTTGTTGGATAAGAATTGCTTTCAGTATCACACATATTCTCTGTTGATTTAATTACCTTACGTAGCATTGAAGCAAAGAGAAGTTAGTGTTTAAGTTGGCAGAATGAACAGGAATACAGCAGCTGGAACTATTGACAAACGGGACAACATAGAATTCTGGCAATCTTTTTCACGACTTCACAGCATCCTGAAGTGATTTACAAGTAAAAACTGAACAAGGAAACGTTAGATGGTAAAGGAGTTAAAGAAAGAGTAATTCCATTAAAATGCTATCATAGTTGATGGATAATTTAAATTCTGTTAATTAAGTAAAACAATCACAGTGAAAGTACTGGAATTTTGTTTAAAAATAACTATCTGGATCACTGCTATTCTTCAAGTAGATCTGTTGTCCTTAGCAACACACAAAGGAACCGGAGGAACTCAGTGGGTCAGGCAGCATCCATGGAAGGAAATGAACAGCCGATATTTCCAGTCGAGACCCTTCGTCAGGTCTTGACCCGAAACATCGACTGTCCATTTCCCTCCATAGATGCTGCCTGACCCACTGGGCTCCTCTAGTGCTTTTGTGTTGATTCCAGCATGTGCAGTCTCTTGTGTCTCCTCTCTGTTGTCCTTATCTGGCCTTTGTGACCCCAGACCCAAAACAAAACACAGTTGATCATAGCTACCTTAATGAGACTTAAATTATCCTCTGAATTGGCATCCCTTACTGGGTTAAGGTAGGGAGTTGCTACATGGACAGCAATCTGAATGAACATCAAGACAGAATTATCGAGCTTTATTCCTAGTTAAGAAGACATTCTTATGTATAAAAATGGAGAATTGGATAGGCACTTGAGAAAGATTGGCTTTGGTGAGAGCACGGGATTGGGACTAATTAGCAGGAGCCAGCAAGTATTTGATTAACTGAGGCCTCCTTTTGTGCTGAAACTGTTCAATAGTTCTATGAAAAAATATGCATTTATTTTTTTTTTCCCTATCAAGACCAATTCTGCTTTCACCTGAGAGTTTTCTTTTATTATTTTGAACGGTTAGTTGTCTTTTTGTTTTGCAGATGAGCAACAAGGCCACTGTTTTAGAGCCCATCCCTAGTTGTGTGGTTTCAACCTACTGCCAAGTCAGAGAGCAACTGACATTCAATGAGGCGGTCAGTCACATTACAATGGTTCTAGAGTCACAAAGGCCAGATAAGGACAATAGAATTACTTCCTAGTGGAACATTAGCCATCTAGATTTTTGTTTTACAGAATGCCTGTACTTATGGTGATCACCTTTATTTAATTAACTGAATTTAAGTTACCTGGCTGCCAAGATGAGATTTGAATTGAATCACAGGTCCAATAACATAACCATCATGATACCACCATACAGCTGGTCCCAGGTAAAAGTAGTCTGGAGTAATGATTTTGTTCCGCTATTTGTGGCCCTGAAGGCAATCACATGGCATGTAACATAATAAACAAGGAACATTTACGAAGCATATTATGAGGTTACACAAGTCCTAGCAACAGTCAGGTGCTGCCATACTACCTGATTATAATCCCCATTCTTTAATTCTAGAAACTACTGTACACTGATGGAAGGTAAATTAAAACAATTAACATTCCCCACATAGTTTTATTAAATAATGCAAGATATGTGTGTCAAGTCATTACTTAATGTTGCCTTTGTACTTTCTGAAGCTTGTATGCTTTAGAATAAGGGATGGCCCAAGAGTGCCTGGAACCCACTGCTCGGGTTGGAGTTGGGAGCAGATCCAATATTGGTGTTCGAGAGGCATTTAGACAGGCACATGAACTTGCTGGGAATGGGAGGATATGGATCTTGTACAAGCAGATAAGTTTAGTTTTACAATGAAGATGAAGAGATGCTTCTTCTGTCAGAAGGCTCTGAATTTTAGCAATTCTCGATTTCAGAACTGTGGAGGCTGAGCCATTACATAAATGGGGGGGGGGGGGGGGTTTCTTGTCTATATAGGAATGAAGGTTTATGAGGAATGGGCAGAAAAGTTGAGTTGAGGCCAAAAAGATTACTTATTGCAGTTCATCTATATGAAAGGGTATATTGCACACTTATACATGTGGACATGCTGTAATCTTGTTGGACAGTACAGTGCTGTGACACCACCTGACTCTAACAATGAACCAGTAAGTAGCAGGAGTTTGCAGACTCAACATGTATATAGGTTAAGTGTTCTGTATTGCAATTAAAATGTGACCAGTTTAATAAAACATAGAACATTACAGCAGAGTACAGGCCCTTTGGCCCACAATGTTGTGCTGACATTTTATCCTGCTCTAATATCTATCTAGCCCTTCCTTCCCACATAGCCCTCCATTTTCCTATCATTCATGTGCCCACCTAAGAGTCTCTTAAATGTCCCTAATGTATCTGCCTCTACCACCACTGCCGGCAGTGTGTTCCATGCACTCACAACTCTAAAAAAAACTTACCTCTGACACCCCCTTATACCTTCCTCCAATCACCTTAAAATTATGCCTCTTGTGTTAGCCATTTTCGCCCTGGGAAGAAGTCTGACTTCACTCGATCTATGCCTCTTATCATCTTGTACACCCTTATCAAGTTACCTCTCATCATCCTTTGCGCCAAAGAGAAAAGCCCTAAATCGTTCAACCTATCCTCCTAAAACATGCTCTCCAATCTAGGCAGCCATAGTGGTAATCTCCTCTTGCACCCTCTCAAAGCTTCCACATCCTTCCTATAATGAGGCGACCTGAACTGAACACAATACTCCAAGTGTGGTCTAACCAGAGTTCTATAGAGCTGCAACATTACCAGGAATTGGTGGGTGGCAAATCTTGTTCCTTTGTTCAAGAAAGGGAGTAGGGATAACCCAGGGAAACTAGGCTGTGTGGATTCAGAATTGGCTTACCAATAGAGACACAGGGTGGCGGTAGATGGATCGTATTCTGTCTGGAGGTCAGTGAGGAGCGGTGTTCCGCAGGGATCTGTTCTGGGACCCCTGCTCTTTGTGATTTTATAAATGACTTGGATGAGGGACGTGGAAGGGTGGGTTAGTAAGGTTGCAGATGACACAAAGGTTGTGTTTGTGGCTAGTGTAGAAGATTGCTGTAGGTTACAACAGGACATTGATCGGATGCAAAGCTGGGCTGAGAAGTGGCAGATGGAGTTCAACACGGACATGTGTGAAGTGATACATTTGGAAGACTGAACTTGAGGCAGAATACAAGGTTAATGGTAGGACTCTTAGCAATGTGGAGGAACAGAGGGATCTTGGCGTCCATGTCCATAGATCCCTCAAAGTTGCCGCGCAAGTCGATGGGGTTGTTAAGAAGGCCTATGGTGTGTTGGCCTTCATTAGTCGGGGCATTTGCCTCCTGACTTTCTGAATGAGCCTTCCATGAGAAACCTTATCAAATGCCTTACTAAAATCCACGTACACCACATTCACTGCTCTACCTTCATCAATGTGCTTTGTCACATTTTCAAAGAATTCAATCAGGCTCGTGAGGCACAACCTGCCCCTCACAAAGCTATGCTAACTGTCCCCAATCAGCCTATGCTTTTCCAAATATTCATAAATCCTGTCTAAGAATCTTCTCCAGTATTTAGCCACCACTGAAGTAAGACTCACTGGTCTGTAATTCCCAGGGTTATCCCTACTCCCTTTCTTGAACAAAGGAACAAGATTTGCCACCCTCCAGTCATCTGGCACTACTCCTGTGACTAGTGAGGACACAAAGATCATTGCCAAAGGCAGAGTAATCTCTTCCCTCACTTCCTGAAGTAACCTTGGATATATCCCATCCAGCCCCATGACTTATCTATCCTAATGTTTTTCAAAAATTCCAGCACATCCTTTCTTCACATTGACATACTCTAACATATCAGCCTGTTGTACACCATCCTTACAAACATCAAGTTCTCTCACTGGTGAATACTGAAGCAAAGTATTCATTGAGGACCTCCCCTACATCTTCTGACTCAGGCACATGTTTCCTCTTATCCCTGATCAGTCCTACCCTCACTGTAGTCATCCTCCTATTCTTCACATACGTGTAGAACACCTTGGTTTTCCTTAATCCTACTCGCCAAGGCCTTCTCATGCCCTCTTCTAGCTCTCCTAAGTCCATTCTTAAGCTCCCTCCTGGCTACTTTGTAACTCTCCAGAGCTCTGCCTGATCCTTGCTTTCTAAACATTAGATAAGCTTTTTTCTTCCTTTTGACAAGATATTCTACATCTCTTGTCAACCACAGTTCCTTCACTCTACCACCCTTACCCTGCCTCAATGGAACAAACCTATCAGAACCCCATGCAAATACTCACTAAAACAACCTCCACATTTCCATGTGGACTTCCAAGACATCTGTTCCCAATTTACACTCCCAATTCATGCCTCATAATTCCCCCTCCCCTAATTAAATACTTTCCCATATTGTCTGCTCCTATCGCTCTCCAAGGCTATGGTAAAGGTCAAGGAGTTATGGTTACTGTCTCCAAAATGCTCCACCACTGAGAGATCTGAAACCTGAGCAGGCTCATTGCCTAGTACCAGGTCCAGTATGGCCTCTCCTCTAGTCGGCCTGTCCACATACCGTGTCAGGAATCCTTCCTGTACATACGGAACAAACTCTGTTCCATCTATCCCCTTTTCACTAAGAAGGTGCCTATCAATATTAGGGAAGTTGAAGTCACCAATGACAACAACCCTGTTATTTTTGCACCTCTCCAAAATCTGCTCCTCAATGTCTCTGCTGTTATTGGGGGGGGGGGGGGGGGGCTGGTGTGTAGAATAGTGATCGCTCCCTTCCTGTTTCTGACTTACACCCAAACTGACTCAGTGGACAATCCCTCCAGGACGTCCTCCCTTTCTACAGTTGTGACACTGTCCCTGATCAGCAAAACCACTCCCCCGCCTCTTTTACCTCCATCCCTGTCCCTTCTGAAACATCTAAACCCCAGAATATCCAGCAGCCATTCCTGCCCTTGTGACGGCCAAGTCTCTGTAAAGGCCACAACGTTGTAATTCCATGTACTTACCCATGCTCTGTTCATCACCCTTGTTCCTGATACTACTCGCATTAAAGTAGACACTTCAACCCATCCAACTGACTGCAATTTTGCCCTTTCAAATGCATATCCTTCCTCAGTCTTCCTACACGAGGCATCTACCCTAAATGCACCAACCTCTGACCTATCACTCTGGTTCCCATCCCCCTGCCAAACTAGTTTAAACCCTCCCCAACAGTTCTAGCAAACCTGCCTGCAAGAATATTTGTCCCCTTCCAGTTCAGGTGTAACCCATCCCTTTTGTACAGGTCATACCTTCCCCAGAGGAGATCCCAATGATCCACAAATCTGAAACCCTGCCCCCTGCACCAATTTCTTAGCCATACATTCATCTGCCAAATCATCCTATTCTTACCCTCACTGGCACATGGCACAGGCAGCAATCCAGAGATTACTACCCTTAAGGTCCTGATTTTCAGCTTCCTACCTAGCTCCCTATATTCCCTCTACAGGGCCTCATCTCTTTTCCCACCTATGTCATTGGTACCAATATGTACCACGATTTCTGGCTGTTCACCCTCCCCCTTTAGAATGCTGTGGACCTGATCCGAGACATCCCTGACCCTGGCACCAGAGAGACAACACACCATTCGGGAGTTTCTTTCACGTCTACAGAATCTCCTGTCTTACCCCCTTACTATAGAATCCCCTATCACTACCGTTCTCCTTTTCTCCCCCCTTCCTTTCTGCACCACACGACCAGGCTCAGTGCCAGATACCTGGTCACTGAGGCTTTCTTCTGGCAGGTCGTCACCCCAATACTATCCAAAGTGGTATACCTATTACTGAGGGGAACGGCCACAGGGTACTCTGCACTACCTGCTATTCTCCTTCCTTCTCCTGACAGTCACCCAGCTACCTACCTCCTGTAGCTTAGGAGTGACTGTCTCCCTGTAGCTCTTATCTATGTACTCCTCGTTCTCCCGTAGGAGCCAAAGGTCATCCAGCTGCAGCTCCTTACAGAACTGTGTTAGGGAACTGGAGCTGCAGCTGGATGCACCTCGTGCAGATGTAGCTATCAGGGAGACTGGAGGTCTCCCAGAACTCCCACATCTCACAAGACAAACACACCACTGACCCTAGAGCAATTCTAACTACTCTAGCCTGGCACTAAAGGAAAAATCAAAGAAAGAAGAAACTTACCAGAGACTTACCTTAGCCTCTGACTCCTCTCACCAAAGCCTCAATTCCCCACTCTGTTGGTTGGTATTGGTTTATTATTGTCACTTGTACCGAGGTACAGTGAAAAACTTGTCTTACAAACCGATCATACAGGTCAATTCATTACACAGTGCAGTTACATTGGGTTAGTACAGAGTGCATTGATGTAGTACAGGTAAAAACAGTAAAGTACAGAGTAAAGTGTCACAGCTACAGAGAAAGTGCAGTGCAATAAGGTGCAAGGTCACAACAAGGTAGATTGAGAGGTCATAGGTCATAGTCCATCTCATTGTATAAGAGAACCGTTCAATAGTCTTATCACAGTGGGGTAGAAGCTGTGTTTGTCTGGTGATACGTGCCCTCAGGCTCCTGTATCTTCTACCCGATGGAAGAGGAGAGGAGAGAAGAGAGAATGTCCTGGGTGGGTGGGGTCTTTGATTATGCTGGCTGCTTTGCCAAGACAATGGCTACTCCACTTGACCCTACCTTCTTTTTATTGGCTGCTGTTAATTAGCCAACCCACTATTAACAATTTGCAAATGTGCCTCTTTTAGATTCCTGCAAGGTGAAACTCAGCACAAGCACAGAGGCTCACATCTTTTCAAAGCTCCTGGTCCAAATGTGCATGAACTGTGCATTAATGCTTTATGAAGACATTGCACCCATGATCTTACTGAATTCAGATGAAGTGTAGTGTGAGGCAGAATTTTGTAATCAGCTTAGAATAAGATAAGATATCTTTATTAGTCACATATACACAGAGAAATGTATCTTTTTGCGTAGAGTGTTCTGGGGACAGCCTGCAAGTGTCGCCACGCTTCCGGCGCCAGCATAGCATGCCCACAACTTCATAACCCATACGTCTTTGGAATGTGGGTGGAAACCGGAGCACCCGGAGGAAACCCACGCAGACATGGGGAGAACGTACAAACTCCTTACAGACAGCGGCCGGAATTGAACTCGGGTCGCTGGCGCTGTAAAGCGTTAGGCTAACCACTACACTACCGTGCCCGCCCTGATATTATGAATGATATTTTACATTCTACTTAGTTTATTAATGCTTTAACTAACTGTTTCACCAGTGGTTTTTAGCAGTGGTGTTAATTAAATTGTTAATTGCAGCTTGTTTGCTTAATGATTGTCATGTGACAGGAAGTTGTTTGATCACGTCTACAAGAACGAGATCTTCCACAGGTTTGGATTAGGATTAGGATTGTGAGTGGTGCTAAAGGTCATGAACAGAGAAAGTACTTTCACTGTTGCCAGGAATCCAGAACAGCAGAAGGAATGTAAAAAACACCGTTTTGCTTGAGTACTGATGAAGGGTCTTGGCCCGGAACGTCGACAGTTTATTTCCCTCCATAGCTGCTGCCTGACCTGCTGAGTTCCTCCAGCATTTCTTGTGTATTTGGTTGGGCACTGTTTGTTTCTTGGATCGACTGAGCGGACTTCCCTTTTGAGCTGTGGTCACGAACGACATTAAGGGCTCTTGCCAACTCTTTAAAAAAAAAATTTGCTTTTGCTAGGGGTCTCTGTTAGCAGTAGGGCTACGAGGTTGTGTTTACATTAATAGAACAAACTGTTTTCTCCTGGTTAACAGTTGCTTAATAAAACATTTTTCTCAAACATTAATTGGATCAGAATCATATTGTAGTAAACCACCGTTTTGCAACATCAAGCAAATCAAAATTATCAACATTATTATTAATTTCGATATAATTGTTACCATACATTTCATCAATCATTAACAATAATATTTATGTAACAAATTTGATACTAATGTAGCGGCTCACCGTCCGAGCAAGCGAACTGGCTCGGCGGTCGGGTCGTGCGTCGTTGAAGCGGTGAGGCCCAAGATGGCGGTGGGCCTTCATCTTCCCCAAGCGGCAGGGAGAACCCCCGCGTGGGAAAGGTTTGATGACGTGGCGTATACGTCATTGCCGTTTTGAGTGGGCGGGAACAGGCTCTCTTAAAAGGCCAGAGCAAGGCGGGAAAATAAACCAGTTCTGTTCTGAAACTCTACGACTAGTGTCTTGTGTTCATTCCACGGTAGCGACCGCTACACTAACATATTTTTCAGTACTGATGTTAGTAACAGTACCTTTATGACCAGCTTCATGTGGTATGTAACATTTCCTTCACCCTGTGGCTCAGTGATAGACTCATGAAGGAAGCCTATAAATGTTCATTTCTCATTGTCATCATCACATTTCATCAATAGTTCTGTAAAAACACTGAGACAAGTTGCTACTATTGGTGAGGCCCTACTTGTCTGACTGTCAAACTGTCAAAGACTAGCTTTACACAGATTCCTGACACCTTTCTCCATTACATTGATAACAGTTCATGCTTTCACACAGTCTAGAAAATGTCATCACCTTAAGCTGTCTCTTTCTAACCTGCTCTCACCGCTCATGGTCTGCATCCAACTCCTCCCTTGCTCAACTTGCCTTTCTTTTCAGGGTATATGCCAGTGACCAATATCAATTTCAAGCTCAATGACTCTTGCACTTTAATTTACTTATACCTAATTTTCAAATTTAAATACATACAAACATATCAATTAGGAGCAAGATTAAGCCACTTTGCCTCTTGAGTCCACTTTGTTGTTAGTAAGATTCTGGTTGATCTGGTTGTAACCTCAGCTCTACGTTCCTGCCCACCCCTGGTAATGTTTCACCTGCCTTGCTTATCAAGAACCTACTTAAATCAGCCTTAACAATATTCAACATCTCTGCTGCTATCACCCTTTGAGGAAGAGAATTCCAAAGACTCACAACTTCATAAAAGAAAAATCTTTGCCTCAATTCTGGCTTAACGGAAAACCTATGGGTGAAATAAATAGTTTATTTCCCTCCATAGGTGCTGCCTGACCTGCTGAGTTCCTCCAGCACTGTTTGTGCGTGTTGCTCCAGATTGCAACAGCTGCAGAATCTCTTGTGTCTCTGTATTAGGAAGAATGCGAGGCAATACAGAATAAAGATTACTGTTCTAAAAGTGGTGCAGGACCAGAGAGATCTGTGGGTACGTGGGTACGTGGGCACAAATCATCCAAAGCGGCAGGGTAAGTTGAGAAGGTGGTTAAAAAGGCAGACTCAATTTTGGACTTTATTGAGTCATGGAGTAATTTGGCAAAGAGAAATCATGCCAAACCTTTATAAAATACTGGTTCCATTTCCACTGAAATATTGTGTGTAGTTCTGGTTACACATTATAGGAAGGATGAGAAGGCAATTAAGAGGATCCTGAAAAGATTTCTAGGAGATGAAATGATAGATTCGAGAGGTGGAGCAGTTTTTTTTGGAAGAGAAAACTGAGGGGAGATTTGATAGAAGAATATACAATGCTGAGGGGTCTGGATAGTGGGAGGCTGTTCCCATTGGTGCAGCAGTCGGAACACAGGTATAAAATAAGAGAGGGAGAGAGTTAAGAGTAGCATGAGGACAAGCATTTTTACTCAGCGTGGATTGGAATCTGGAGCACATTGCTTGCAGATGTGGTGGAGGTTCCGTTGTGGCCTTCAAGAGGACATTGGATAAATGCATGGTGAAGGTGGGTTTGCAAGGCTATGGAGAAAGGGCCTGGAGTTGTAACTTGATCTGGCAGAGGCCCAGCATGGGTACGATGGGCCGAATGTCTGTGACTGTTTTATGATAAGTGCTGGGAAATTGCAGCTCGCTTATGCTTCACTGATGGACTCCTTGTTTGTCTTAGTGTGAAGCCTCAAACTTCCTAACACTTAACAGGGGGAAGTACTAACAGTTCAGCACGAAGATGCTGGCATTTCCTACAAGTTCCATCCCATTGAGTTATTGGCGAGCTTAAAACTGGAAAAGGAAATTATATTATGGTAAGATAAACCTAATGGGGCATTCTTACCTAACAACTTGAACTGGATTCCCACTCCAGAGGAAATAGTTTCTATATATCTATCCCTTCAATTTCTTTATTCAGCAGAAAATACATCAAATAGATCAACGTAATCTGTGCTCAAGGGAATCCAAGGCTTGTGTACAACCTGTCCTCATTAGTTACCCCTTTAACTCCAACTCTGGTGAATCTATGCTGCATCCTTGCCAATATTTCCTGAAATGTAGTATTCAGAACTAAATGTGGTTCCCCTAAGTCAAGTTGTCTACAGTTATTATAGTTACAACTGCTTCTAATTCAGGTCCACATGAGACCAAAACAACATTTCTTCTGCCATTTTCAGTTTTTTTATATATACCTGTCCAGCAGCTTTTAGTGATTTCTCTTCTTAGACTCCCAGCTCCCTGACAGTACCTCCTTCAGAGCACATGCCTGTACATAAATCACATGCAATATTTTCCAAAGTTCAGCACTTCTGTTAATCCCAGTGAAAGTGTGCTTCAGTTAAGTGTATGATAATCAGGGCATTTGGAACCCAGTCCTTGCTCAGCATTGCAGGTACCTATCTGGTAATGGTTTATTAATCTACTATTTTAATACTGCACTCTGCATGATACGAAGAACTCTGTAATATAAGCACATGAATTGTGTTTGGATATCACTGAGATTGCACAGTTCCTTGATGATAATGATGCTCAGTCTGAGTTGGGGTAAAGGCAGCAACTTCAATTTGCACCACCAATGATTGAGATGATGTGGTTTACTTATCAAGCAGGGAATTCCTGGGAATGGTTCCATTGCCGTTGAAAATAAATGCATTTTGAAACTTGTTACGTTCATCCTAAAGTTTATATCCTTCAGCCTCATCCTCTCCCTCCAGCCCCTCTGATGGGTGGAAGCATAGAAAAGAAAAGGGGTAAATGGAGCCAGGTGAGAGGGAGCGGAGGGTGAAGATGGAGAAAGCTGCTTTTTATCTTTTTTTTCTTCTCCGTCTGCTTCCACCTATCGCTCACCTGCCTCAAACCTCCCCCACCTGGTTCTATCTGTCTATCGTCCTTCACCCCTCCTCGGTCCACCAATCACCTACTGGCCCCTGTCTCACGCTTCCCCCCCTCCTCTTTATACTGGCCATCTTCTATCTCCACTCTCGGTCCTGATGCAGGGTCTCGACCCGAAACATCGACAATTCCTTTCCCCCCCCCCCCCCCACAGATGCTGCTCGACCCGCTGAGTTCCTCCAGCAGATTGTTTGTTGCTCCAGATTCTAGCATCTGCAGTCTCTTGTGTCTCTGTTCCCTCCTTAAACCTTGCTGCCTTGCTGTTTCCCTCTTTCCTCCTCCAAAGTGTTCCTTAAAGTCTACTTTTGGTCATTTGTTCTGATAGCCTTATGTTGCTTGGTGTCACATTTTGATAACGTAAGATAAGATATCTTTATTAGTCACATGTACATCAAAACACACAGTGAAATGCATCTTTTGCGTAGAGTGTTCTGGGGGCAGCCCGCAAGTGTCGCCACGCTTCCAGTGCCAACACAGCATGCCCACAACTTCCTAACCCGTACGTCTTTGGAACGTGGGAGGAAACTGGAGCAACTGGAGGAAACCTGCACAGACACAGGGAGAACGTACAAACTCCTTACAGACAGCAGCTGGAATTGAACCCGGGTCGCTGGCGCTGTAATAATGTTACTGTAAAAGGTAACTGGAAATGTAAGGGTTGATGGTGTACAGCTGTTATTGCTTCAACCATGGCGTGACTATAGTTATGACTACAAGATGTGCAGGTGCTTGGGTAAAACAAAGAAGTGCTTAAGGCATATCTTGTTTTGCTAAAGTTTGCTGTAAGCAACTGCCCAAGTATGTGTAACTCCGCACGTAGGCATCTTTACATTAAGTATAAAAGGAGGGACACAAACATGTAAATCCTTGAGTGGGGATCAGTACAAAGCTCGGGTTACACTGTTTACTCTTTCTCTGTATCCCTCACTCCCGCTAGCGTTAAATAATAATTCATTAATCGTACGTTCCTTGGTTCTGCTGTTGTCTGTTTTATTACAGCGCAGGTCGACTTTCACATTATGCTAACCACGACACCATTTTGCTTGGTGCTGCTCATGTGAAGTGCCTTGTGAAGTTTCATTATTGCTAAAGATGTTATCAAGTGCAACTTGTTGTTGGTGGGTAAGTGGTATGAGGTGGTCGTCCATTACGTTGCCTTTTAAGTTCATATTTAAGGTACATTGGATTGTTGGGTCATCTGGTTGAAGTTCTAAATGTGTTGATGAGCCCACTAAAAATTCACAAATAAATGAGGGGTAAATTTTTCACACAAAGAGTAGTTGGGATCTGGAATGAGCTGCCAGACGAGGTAGTGGAGGCAGGAACAGTAACAACATTTAAGAGGCACCTTGAGGGCAGTTGAATGATCAGGGCACAGAGGGACATGGAATTAATGCAGGCAAGTAGGATTAGTATAGATAGTCATGATGGTCAGCACAGACATGGTGGGCCGAAGGGCCTGTTCCTATGCTGTGCAATTCAATGTCTATCTATGACTAACTTCATTACCACAAAATATGTAGTAGTTTGAAGTTTAAATCATTTCTAAAGCTATCATTATTTCTTTAAGCAGACCAGTCAGCTGACACATTGAGTTGCAAGATCTAATTATTACACTTGCTTAGAAAATGATCCCTAGTTGGTGATGATGAACACACTACATAGTAGCTTCTGAAATCTGGTTCCATTAACAACAATTGGAGTTTACAAGTTTATGTTCTTCATATAATACTGGATCGAAGGTAATTAGTTATAAGCTAATGTGTTAATATATTTGTTCCAAAAGATAAATGCTTTGTTTCAGCAAACTTACAGAATTTTGGAAGTTACCAGTTCAACATTAAGAGCTAATGCAAAAGTGTTGTGAAAGAATGTATGTCATTCTTTCTTCTGCCACAGGATGGCGGTGTTACATAGGAACAGGAGGAGGCCGTTCTATTACCTAAGAATAAAAGCAATGGTACAAGAAAATATCGCAAATGGAGGCAATCTAAGAATAAATAATGCTGGAAATGCTGAACCGATCAGTGGATCAGGACACAAGTTTCTGCTTCAGGTCAATGACCAAAACTGGGAAAAGTTAGAGACCGGGGTTCAATTCCCGCCTGCTGCCTGTAAGTACGTTCTCCCCGTGTGTCTGCGTGTGTTTCCTCCGGGTGCTCCGGTTTCCTCCCACATTCCAAAGACGTACGGGTTAGGAAGTTGTGGGCGCGCTGTGTTGGCGCCGGAAGCGTGGCGACACTTGCGGGCTGCCCCCAGAAAACTCTACGCAAAAGATGCATTTCATTGTGTGTTTCGATGTACATGTGACTAATAAAGAGATCTTATTTTATCTTATCTTAGAGATTATCAGATGTTAAGGTTTAACGAATGGCAGTGAGTGCTGGTGGAGGGGGAAACAGCCCAGTTAGCAACTGGCACTGAAAATCTGGTCACATTCTTCTTTTAACTTTTAACCAACAAAAGTTGAGGCCACTCGCAGTGTGATAGGAGTCATGACATTCAAGCTTTTCTTTGGCTCTGTAGAGTCTGAAACAAGCTTTACCCAGTCCTCCCAATTTCTAATGATCCCTGGCTTCTGTCTTTGGGTACACAGAAACAGGCCCAATGAAAGATCTCCTCCAGTTTTCAGGGATGCTGGTCATTCCAGGAATGTCCGGCCGTGGTGTTGTAACTTCCCCTCAGCCATTTTCAAAATACAGCTCAAATAAGATAAGATAAGATATCTTCATTAGTCACATGAAACACACAGTGAAATGCATCTTTTGCGTAGAGTGTTCTGGGGGCAGCCCGCAAGTGTCGCCACACTTCCGGCGCCAACATACTATGCCCACAACTTCCTAACCCGTACATCTTTGGAATGTGGGAGGAAACCGGAGCACCCAGAGGAAACCCGTGCAGATACGGAGAGAACGTACAGACTCCTTACAGACAGCAGCTGGAATTGAGCCCGGGTCGCTGGCACTGTAATAGCGTTACGCTAACCGCTACACTACCGTGCCTGCCCTATCACGGTGCCAACGCACTTTTCCTTCACAGCACAATGTTTTTTTTGCACTATTTATTTATTTTTGTAGTTTATAGATTCGTATGCCTCTGCACTGTACTGCTGCCGCAAAACAACAAATATGTCAGTGACAATAAATCTGCTTCTGATTCTGACTTTCAAAACATTACGGCATGGAAACTAGCCATTTATGGCTAGTCTGTGTCAGTGTTTATACTCTACACAAAGCTCCTTCATGTAAGTTAAATCTTTCTCATGCCTGACTGAGCTTGACAAATAGCAAGTGTGAAATATGAAGTCACAGTGCGCTGTAGTGTAGCACCAGGCCATTGGACCCATCAGTTCTGTGCTCCAGTCTTTCTCCACGTTCTAGTATTCCTACCTTGCAAGCAACTTTACCATTATCTCTACCTGATTCAGATGGCTGATCACCTTCTCCGTGCCTGATCAATATTTGTGCTGAATCAGAGTGGATGGTCACATTCAATATCGTGCACAGCATAAAATTTACCTTGCATTGTCAGCAGCCTCCTGCACAATGAGCCTTGTGTCTGAACTCCATATTCTGTGTGCACTTAAAGTGTTTCATGGTCAGCCACAGCCACTCTGGCACATTTCCTCTGGTTGCAGAACTTTATAAGATAAGATTTCTTTATTAGTCACGTGTGCATCTAAACACAGTGAAATGCATCTTTTGCGTAGAGTGTTCTGGGGGGCAGCCCGCAAGTGTTGCCACACTTCCAGCGCCAACATAGCATGCCCACAACTTCCTAACCCATACGAAAGTGGGAGGAAACCGGAGCACCCGGAGGAAACCCACGCAGACATGGAGAGAACGTACAAATTCCTTACAGACAGTGGCGGGAATTGAACCCGGGTCGCTGGCGCTGTAAGGCATTACACTAACCGCTACACTACCGTGCCCGCCCAACCACTCCGGTTGGTCCAACCATTCTGGTTGGTCCAACCATTCTGGTTTATTCAACCACTCATCCACAAATTGAATAATGAGCCAGGAGGCTGACTTGCCGCAAGTTTGATATTCAATTGTTTTTTCTCAAATGCATGGGAGGTGAGACAGATAGTGCTGTGCACCAATCCTGCACTAAATGTAAATATTTATCCTGGGCCTCCACTCCTAGGTGGGTTGCTGGAGTGTGCCCCCAGTTATTGGGAGTGTCATCAGGCCAATGCAATTTAGGTGACCACTCCTCCCGAAACCATTTATTTTTGTATTTCGTATTCCTTGTATATATTTTTATGAATAAAATGTATTTGGAAATTAAAAACAACTCATTACAAAGTCCTGGCCAGATGTTACTGGTGCGAGCAATTATTGAATTAACATGCAGTATTAAAGGCTGATTGATTTTTCAAGCCCAGACTGGGTGGATGTTAGTGCCATGGCTAATGGATCAGTTAGGATAAGAAAATGGAGCCTAATCTGATAGGTATGGCTCGAGTCATAAGCCTTTTGTTTTACTTTCCACACAGAGTAAATGACCACATCTGTTCTGACCCAAGCTGGACTGGGTTTTTCCAAGAAGGTTAAAACCTAGAAGTTCCATATTCAGATCCTGTGCCAGACTACCATTCGTAATGTCAGGAATTAACCTAGAGTTGCAACATTGGGTGGAGAGGTAACTTTGTGTATTAATGTTCTGTTCCATTGTTTGGTAATTAGTTTATTATTGTCACATATACTGAGGCACAGTGAAAAACTTTGTTTTGCATGTCATCCATACAGATAATTTCATCACGTTCATACATTGAAGTAGTACAAAGGAAAACCAATAACAGAATGCAGAATAAAGTGTGTCACAAACCAGCAACAAAAGAAACACACTGAGCATGATTCAGTGTTAAAAACTATTTTATTAATCACTACTTATGATAATACGTAAAATAAAAGTAAAAATGTTAGTATGTTAGAATTCAAAAATGTTAAACCTCGAACGTTAACCCCAAAACTAAACTCTTTGTGTGTGTGTGTGACAAAGTCCAAAACTCCCAGTTCCTGAATGGTTCTTAAAGTTCAGTTCCGCAAGCCATAAGGTGAAACATGAGCAAGGGCTTCTTCAACAGCCACCGTTGTCTGAAGATAAGATGTAGATGTAGAAAAACATAGAGAGAGTACATACGAAATCCAAATGTTCCTCGATGGAACCCAAACGACACTTCAGTGTTTACTCGGTAGTGACTTCCTCACCCCGAAAAGCATCCGAACCGTGGTCGTCCACACACAAATACCTGTTTCCTTCTACAGGTCAGCAACAAAGTGAACTCCACCGGATTACTTCCAACTTCCATACATGGATTTCAGTGGCAAACACAGTTATTGTTTCTCATCCATCGATAGAGAAAACAAGCAGGCTGGTGTCTCTCTCCCTTCTCTCTCTCTCTTTCTTCTTATTCTGACTTCTTCAACAACGTCATTACGTCCTTTATCTTCTATTGACGTAAGCACGCCCCACACACACATACACACACTCTCTATCTTAAAGGGACTTTCACTGAGTCCATAACAAGTGTTACAGTTACAGAGAAAGTGCAATGCAGGCAGACAATACGGTGCACGGCCATGATGAGGTCGATTGTGAAGTCAAGAGTTTATAAAACATTAAGTACATTGAGCTTGTACAAAGAGAAAGTAATAACAGAATGCAGAATATAGTGTTACAGCTACAGAGAAAGTGCAGTGCAGGCAGACAATTATGTTCAATGGCCATGACGAGGTAGATTGTGAGATCAATATTTTTATCGTACAAGAGGTCCATTTGAGAGTCTTATAACAGTGCGATAGAAGCTGTCCTTGAGCCTGGTGGTACGTGTTCTCAAGCTTTTGTATCTTCTCTCTGGTAGGAGGGGGGAGAAGAGAGGATGTCCGGGGTGGGAGGGGTCTTTGATTATATTGGCTGCTTTCCGGAGGCAGTGGGAAGTGTAGAGAGTCCAAGGAGTGGAGGTTCATTTTTGTGACAGACTGGGCTGTGTCCACAACTCTCTGCAATTTCTTGTGGTCTCAGGCAGAGCAGTAGCCGTACCAAGCATCTGGTGAGGGTCAACAGGGCCAAATTTCCTGAGCCACCTGAGGAAGCAGAGGTGCTGGTGTGTTAACGTTTCACATCTGAGCCATGTTTGAGAGGATGTCCTGAGCACCTGGTCACTAATGCTCATTCTAGGAAACGTGTTATATGCCGGATTTAGCGGCTTGTCAGTTAGACTTGTCATTTAAAAACATCAAGGAGAGTTAGTGTGATTAGTTATTGTGAGCACATGATAATCACATTGGACAATTTGGCTTTTCTCTCAGTATCAAATTGGCCCATTGTTGCCACTTTGAAATCCTTTGTAAAAAATGGACTATTAACCTGAGCGTCAGTGAAAACACAATGCACATAGCCCTGAAAGAACTACTGACATTTCTAAATCAAGTTTTATTACTCTATTGTATCATTTAGTGATAGAATTTCAGAGACTGCAGTTGTTTGATGAGGATCATCATGAGAGTGCTCAGTAGCCTTGGATAAGCTCTATGTCAACATGAAGTATAGCTTCTGCTGTCTTGTGGAATCTATTCTTTTGTTTCACCAGGTTTTTAATCCACTGTGAAATTTCCTCCGGAGGGAGTCACATGGATTAATTCTTGGAACAGCTAGCAATTTCAGAAGGTATAGCCCTTTCATATTGCTGTTTAAAATTTAGATTTGACCAATTAAGTCAATACATTGATTAGCCAATACAATACTAGAATCATCTTGGCAAGCAATTAAACTGCTGATGCCCACTATCCGATGATATGTTCAGCTGCATCAGGAAGCATTGAAAAGATCTGATTAATGACCATGTGTGAGAGAGTTCAGAAGTTTCTCTTTGAAGAAAAGCTTAAGGAATCCTCTGAAATATCATCTGCATTCGTCTAATCCCCTCCCATGATGGTTATGTTCAATGTGAGAGCAGAAGGGGTACAGACATCTCCTTGCTAATGGAAAAACGTGAGACTGTGCAAGTGTATGCACCATAACCTTATAGATGCAATTGTATGTCCTTTCAAAGGCTGGCAAATTTGAATACCTGTGTCTAGTCCCGATCCCTAGTTTAATTGTTCTACCACTGACAGTTGTTTTTTCAGCTGCTGGAATCCTTTCCTTAAACCTCTCTATCTCTCCTTCAAAATCTACCTTTTTGACCAAGCCTCTTGTGAGCCACATTGTCCTAACCTCCCTTTTCTCTCTGGATGCACTGCCCTTCAGTCTTGGATATATCTTTTCCAGATGCCAACTGTCAGATGAGCCAACCCCCACACCCAAGAAGTGTCCAAGAAGCCAGAGAGGGCTCCAAGTGGTGACTATAGCTCAGGCAGTGTCTACTAAGGCCTGTCCCAGAACTGGTTGACAACTCATTACTGTCAAAGGGTTCTGAAATGTCTTTGACCGGAACATCTAAAAATTATTCAAACCAACTGAAGTAATTAAAACAAATGAAATGATTAAATTTGTTAAAAAATACAAATGAATTCAATTATAATAATGAGCAAATCATTAAGAGCAGGAAGTCACCAGCTGAGCTTTAAGAAGTCTTGGGTTTCTGGGTTCCAACGTGGATGTGCAGAAGAATGAGACTCATGGATGGCCAATTGCAGCCACTTGCCTTTGGTGTATCAGCAATGGTTCAGTCATGGCAATCGTGCCTTTAATATGGGTCCAAACCTCACACTGAGAACCTACATTCCTGACCGATGCTCACGTTTCAGAATTAAGGGAGCCCTGGACAGTCGGAAGCACTGTAGTATGAAAGGCCATGGCTGTCAGATGACAGTGACAACACTACTGACCCCCATGGTCAGATGATAGCATTGCCCATCGGGTAGGAAGCTACACCACTGTTAATCAAGGGTTTGGCTCCACCTCACCCATTAAGAGCACACCTGAGGATTGGCTTAGTAACACACCTTTGTTCTTGACCCTGAATCATTGGCTTGTTTGAATTACCTGAGCGGCTCCACCCAGTTCCAGCCCTATAAAAGATGGTACATGTGGGCAGCTCTTTCTCTTTTTTCCGATTGCTGCTGGGGTCGAGACCACAGGTGAGAGGGTGCACTTCCACAGGGGTCTAGGAGCATCCTAAGTAGATTCCCAGTAGCGTAGAGCCTTTGTTTGTCCAGATTCAGGGGGTTCAGATAACATATTTGTTCATTCCCTGATCATTTGTACTAGTTCGTTTTGTGTGTGTGTGTGTGTGTGTGTGTGTGTGTGTGTGTGTGTGTGTGTGTGTGTGTGTGAGAGCGTGTGTGCACTTCACCCCGTGTCCCGTTGTGACTCTCCCCACGTTTCGGGATCACCCGAATGTGAGTGTGCATTTGTTCCTTCTCATTCTGTTCCCGTGTCTGTCTTTGTAAATAAAATTCTCCTTTTTAAAGTACAAAGACTGTGTGTCCAGATACCTCTATCTTTGAGATCCAAAAGAACCTTTCTTATAACAATTGGAGGCAGCTGACCCCTTCCAGACTGGGTTCTGGCCGGTCTGCGTTGCACCACTTCCACTTCACTATCGAGGACCTTTGGGCTTTGCCCTCTTTGTGTGTGGAGTCGGGGGACTTGACCCAATGCATTAAGGGCAGGTGGGGGCGAAGGACCATGGGGTCAGTACCGGTTTGGTTCTCGGTTGCGAGGAGCGCCAGGTAGCAGGCCAGCAGCTGGCGTTCGAAGGAGCTGTAGCGGGTGGTGTTCTCAGGCAGTGATTTGGTCCAGAAACCGAGCGGGACTCTGCGCCCCTGGACCTTCTGCCAGAGGTTCCACTCGGCCACTGACTTGCCAGCGGAGACCTGTAACTTGAAGGGGACCCCTTCCTGTCACGGGGTGAGGGGTAGGACTTGCTCCACCACCTGTTTGGCTGCTTCAAAGGTGGCCTGCTGTTCAGGCCCGCAAGAGAAAGTGGCTTTCTTGCGGGAGATCTTATATCACCCTCCCACCATCTCACCTGTGGTCTCGACCCCGGCAGCAATCGGAAAAAAGAGAGAGCTGCCCACGTGTACCATCTTTTATAGGACTGGAACTGAGTGGAGCCCGCTCAGGTAATTCAAACAAGCCAATGATTCAGGGTCAAGACAAAGGTGTGTTACCAAGCCAATCCTTAGGTGCACTCTTAATGGGTGGGGCGGAGCCGTGCCCTTGATTGACAGTGGTGTAGCTTCCGATCCGATGGGCAATGCTATCATCTGACCATGGGGGTCAGTAGTGTTGTCACTGTCATCTGACAGCCATGGCCTTTCTTACTACAAGCACTGCCATTCAGATGAGACCCATTTCTTCCCCACATTCCCTCCCACCCTTGGGTCAGCATAAAAGACTCTGAGACTACTTCAAGGAAAAGAAGCGAAGTTCTCTCTGATGATCTGATCGATACTTATTCCTCAAACAACATCACTGAAACACACTACTTGCTCATTATCACATTATTTGTGGGACCTTCTGTAATGACTTACTGACTCCTTTCTTACCCGATAATCGTGTTTACACACTAAAAAAAAGCACATTCCCTGTTAATGGCTTTGATCCTGAAGTCACGGCAAGCTTCACATAAATGCAAGTCTTTTCTTCCTGTGTTGTTACTCAGACTGAGAACTGACTGAAAGTGGACTCACTCTTTGCCCATTTCCATTTCACAAGATAAATGTACTGCCTCAGTTATTTTTTAAACTCTCAGCCTGAACCAGTGTTGATGCTTTCAGAGAGTCATAGAGTCATACAGGCCCTTTGGCCCAACTGCCCCATTCAAGCTAGTTCCATTTGTCAGTGTTTGGTCCATGACCTTATAAACTTTTCCTATCCATGTACCTGTCCATGTAACTATCTTTTAAAAGTTGTTATTGTACCTGCCTCAACCACGTCCTCTGACAGCTAATTCCACGTAGATGCCATCCTTTGTGTAAAGTAAAGTTGCCCCTCAAGTTCCTCTTAAATTGCTTTTGTTACCTAAAGTTTCAGCTTTTACTTACTTCATGTCCAAAATCTTTTAATTGAGGATGCATTACCATTTTCATTTTCTTCAAGGCTTCATTGCACTGTGTATCTTTGTTCTACTGAAAGAATTTCATTTTAATGACCTACACTACAGATGCCATTAAGCAAGACATGATACCTCAGATGATTTCATACCATATTTTAATTGCTGTGTTTTCACCACTCCCACAACAGCCTGAAGTAGTATTTAAAAAGAATGTATTTCCTATTGCAATCATATATTGAAATTTTACTTAAGCATTTTGTAGTTAGGCATTTTTAGCTGGATCATGCATTGAGTTCAAGTAATAATCTTATAAGATAAGATATCTTTATTAGTCACATGAACATTGAAACACACAGTGAAATGCATCTTTTGCATTGAGTGTTCTGGGGGCAGTCCGCAAGTGTCGCCATGCTTCCGGCACCAGGATAGCATGCCCACAACTTCCTGACCTGTACGTCTTTGGAATGTGGGAGGAAACCGGAGCACCTGGAGGAAACCCACGCAGTCACGGGGAGAACGTACAAATTCCTTACAGACAGTGGCCAGAATTGAACAGGGAAGCATCATAAGAAAAGTATATTCATTGACAACTTGATAGTTCAGCACAGAGGAGCGAGTTAAATTTGGCTGATGCAGTCTAAGCATCTGACATTGTATTGTGTCTATTGGTGAGGTGCAGGGAGAAGGGGAGGGCGGAAGGAGCTAGGGGGAGAAACAATGAAGACTGATGTGTCAGGGAGAGGGAAGAACTATTGAGACCAATGGTTGGAGCTGGTATTGAAGTAAACTCTGGGGTGTGGTGTTTGGGAGGGTAGTAAATTGCGGCCCCCACTGGCTACAATGGGAGATTGCTAGGTCAGGAGTTTTAAAGGGATCTCAGAGTCCAGGGGATTAGACGGTTGGAGAGTTGTGCTCAGGCCAAAGCCTCTGGTGGAAAGTGGGGAGGATGGTCAGTGCAATGGGGATAAGGTAAGTAAGGACTGACTGAGCAACATCCAGTGTAGCCCTAATCTTGGAATACCAAATTGAGCAAGCAATGCCCAATGATGGTCACTACTGAGGCAAAATTGTCCAGAAAAGCCCTATTAAATTTCTGGAGTGATGGCAAATGGTCATTGTTATAGTTTGTGCCAGAAAGTACAGCTTTTCAGTTGCATTACAGTGGGGAAAATAGCGTTATGCATTGGAATAAGGATTCAGTGGCTGCGATGGGCAATGTCATAGTGTTGTACGTAGGCGTTGTACGTAGGCGTTGTTATTACTGAAGATGTAGGACAATACCCTAGAAGTTAAAACTGCCAGCAATGCCAGTTCGCATCGAAGTCAGGAAGGCGAGTTCCACAATGAGGAGTTTCATGCTGAGAATGCAGGAAGAGTATCATGGGTACAATTAACCTTGCATTTGCATGAAGCAGCAGTCACATAGGACTTTGAAAGAGACACTTACCGATTGCTTCAGTAGCTCAAAGCAATGTAAAACCAATACAATTTCCATGTTCTGTCAATATACTTGTGAAGCTGATAAGTTGTGAAATTGAAGGAATCTCTTTGTGCGTTGATACCCGGTATAATTTTACTAGATATATGTCTAACACCTGGTGTTTTATGTGGCTTATGTGTTTCTTAATGTGGCAGACTTTTCTGTGAATAGAACACTCGTATGTGATAAATTACCTCAGTTTTAATTTCTTGTAAATATTCCTTATAAACATGTTAATAAATCAAAGATAAGGGCATGTTACCAGTGCTCAGATTTATTTCTGGATATGTAAGGCATATGAGGTACATGATATCAAGGAGTAATACAGCACAAAAACACGTCCTATTGGCCCAACTAATCCATGCCGACTGAGAAGCCCACTTAAGCCAGTCTCATTTGCCGGCACTTATTTGGCCCATAACCCTCTAGACCTTTCCTATCCATGTACTTATCCAAGTGCCTTTTAAATATTGTCATTGTTCCTCCCTAGTGACCCGGGTTCAATTCCGGCCACTGTCTGTAAGGAGTTTGTATGTTCTCCCCGTGTCTGCGTGGGTTTCCTCCGGGTGCTCCGGTTTCCTCCCACATTCCAAAGACGTACGGGTTAAGAAGTTGTGGACATGATATGTTGGCACCGGAAGCGTGGCGACACTTGTGGGCAACACCCAGAACACTCTACACAAAAGGTGCATTTCACTGTGTGTTTCGATGTTCATGTGACTAATAAAGAGATCTTATCTTATCTTATCATCTACTTTCTCTAGCAGCTCGTTCCATACATGCCCCACCATCTGTGTGAAGAAGTGACCCCTCAGGTCCCTTTTTAAATCTTTCCCCCCTCACCTTAAACCTTTGACCTATAGTTTTTGGTTCCCTTTCCCTGGGCAAAAGACTGTGCGCATTCAACTTATCTATACCCCTCATGAGTTTATACACCTCTATAAGGTCACCCCTCAGTCTCCTACACTCCAAGGAACCTACCCAAGTTCGAACCTACCCAACCTCTCCCTATAACCAGCCCTGGCAAATTTCTTGGAAATCTTTGCACTCTTTTCAGCTGAATGATGTCTTTCCTATAACTGGGTGACCAAAACTGTTCAAGATACTCCAGGTGCAGGAATGACAACGTACTCTCTATTTACTAACAAATGAATGCCAGACACTTTGGTGGTGGCTTGAGTGAAATGCATCTTTTGCGTAGAGTGTTCTGGGGGCAGCCTGCAAGTGTCGCCACGCTTCGGCGCCAGCATAGCATGCCCACAACTTCCTAACCTGTATGTCTTTGGAATGTGGGAGGAAAACCGGAGCACCTGGAGGAAACCCACGCAGACACGGGGAGAACGTACAAACTCCTTACAGACAGCGGCGGGAATTGAACCCGGGTCACTGGCGCTGTAATAATGTTACACTAACCGCTACACTACCGTGCCTGCCCTGCACTGCAGTACTGAGCTGAGAGGTCTGCATGGGAAAAATAATACTTGGCTTCATCCTTGCCCTCACCCCCACACTGAAATAACCCCACCACACACATCCTGATCTCCAACCCACTCCCAACCCGATCTACGGACCGGCCAATCCCACAATGCTTTCCCACTTGTGGTTAGGTTTGATCAACCACTCCCTTCCTCTAACCCCAAAGAAGATACAGCAGCCTGAGGGCAAGTACCGCCAGACTGAAGGACAGCTTCTACCCCACTGTGATAAGACTATTGAACGGTTCCCTCATACGATGAGATGGACTCTGACCTCACGATCTACCTTGTTGTGACCTTGCACCTTATTGCACTGCACTTTCTCTGTAGCTGTGACACTTTACTCTGTACTGTTATTGTTTTTACCTGTACTACATCAATGCACTCTGTACTAACCCAATGTAACTGCACTGTGTAATGAATTGATCTGTACGATCGGTGTGCAAGACAAGTTTTTCACTGTACCTCGGTACAAGTGACAATAATAAACCAATACCAATACCAAACACCCAGCCTCCCTACTCCCGACTACTCTGCCCATCCTTTCTACCCAATCCCAAGAGATCTCATCCTGAAGAAGGGTCCTGACCCAAAGCGTTGACCGCCTGCTTTTCTCCACGGATGCTGCCTGGCTGCTGAGTTCCTCCAGCATCGTTGTGTTTTTCATCTAGATTCCAGCAACTGCAGTCCTTGTTTCTCTTTTTCCCGAGATGTCTCTGCTGACCATTCCACCCACCTGCCTTAACTACTCAGCAGGAACCACTGGTCTCTTGCTCACAGCTCCAAGCATTCCTCCCACTCAATGCCAATGCCTTGTAAAGGGTGAAATAGTTGTGGGGTGTCTGGAAGTTATTTGTTGCAGGAGTCCCAGCTCTGACCAGAATTTTACTGGCTGGTCATGTTTAGATTCTGGTTGTTGGTGAACTGCTGAGATGAAGGTAGTCAAGGATTTGGCAAAGATAATGCTGTTGAATTATCTAGGAGGGAGTTAGGATCTTACTTGTTGGAGACGGTCATTGCCTGGTAGTGGGAATGCTACTTCCCACTTGTTAGCCCATTCCTGAATATCAACTTCATCTTGCAGTATGCTGGCAGGGACTGCTTCATCTGCTGAGGACATGCAAGTGCAATTGAACATTGTACAATCATCAACAAATATCTCCACTTCTGAGCTTATGACGGAAGGAAGGTTGTTGATGAGGTAGGTGATCATGGAAAAATGTCCTAGACCCGACCATCATCAGCTATTTTAACAATGACGATCTCCAGCAGTCCTGGGGTTGGTTGTTTGATGTTCAATAACCATAAACACAGCTATTGGAGTGAGTGTTCGTTCCTTCATTCTCATTGTAAGATAAAATAAGATATTTATTTATTAGTCACATGTACATCGAAACACACAGCGAAATGCATCTTCTTCTGTTACTGAGAATGTGCTGGGGGCAGCCTGCAAGTGTTGCCAGTGTTCCGGCGCCAACATAGCACGCCCACAACTTCCTAACCCATATGTCTTTGGAATGTGGGAGAAAACTGGGGGACCCGGAGGAAACCCACGCAGACACAGGGAGAACGTACAAACTCCTTACAGACAGCAGTGAGAATTGAACCGGGGTCACTGGCGCTGTAATAGCGTTATTCTAACTGCTACACTACCGTGCCCCTGACCTCCTTAACAGATCATCTAGTTAAATACTTTATAGGGCAGTCATTCTCACATCATCTTTTGAAGCTGCAAAGAGTAGTGAACTCTGCCCAATACATCACGGGTACATCCCTCCCCACCATCAGGAGACGCTGCCTCAAGAAGGCAACATCCATCATCAAAGATCCCCACCATCTGGGCCATGACGTCTTCTCGCAGCTATCATTGGGCAGGAGGTCCAGAAGCCTGAAGTCCCACATCACCAGGTTCAAGAACAGCTACTTCCCTTCAACCATTTGGTCCTTGAACCAACCAGCACAACCCTAATCACTACAGTTTGGTATTGGTTTATTATTTTCACTTGTACCGACGTACAGTGAAAAGCTTGTCTTACAAACCGATCGCACAGGTCAATTCATCACACAGTGTAGATACATTGAGTTAGTACAGAGTGCATTGATGTAGTACACATAAAAACAATAACAGTACGGAGTAAAGTGTCACAGCTACGGAGTAAAGTGTCACAGCTACGGAGAAAGTGCAGTGCAATAAGGTGCAAGGTCACAACAAGGTAGAACGTGAGGTCATAGCCCATCTCATTGTATAAGGGAACACTTTGACTGATTGCTTTGCACTAAAATGGACGTTATTTTACTCAAATTGTGTTCTTTCTTATAAAAAATGTTTAATTTATTTTTTCTTGTGAATGCTGCTTATCTGATGCTATGTGCCTGTGATGCTGCTGCAAGTAAGTTTTTCATTGCACCTGTGCACACGCACTTGTGCAGATGACAATAAACTCAACTTTGACTTTGAGCTCAGAATTCTGGTTCTTGTTTGGATCAAGGCTGTGATTAAAATCAGGACCAAGTACTCCTGGCAAAACCCAAACTGAGCTTTGTGGAGCAGGTTACTGGTGATTTGATGGCACTGTTGACAACATCTCCAATCGCTGATGATTGAGAGTAAATGGAGTGACATTTGGCCAGATTGTAATTTTCCTGTCTTTTTTTCCGATTGGAAAATTTTCCAATTTTCCACATTGTCAGATAAATGCTAGAAATTTGTTTAATCCTGGTTGTCAGTACAACAGCCTTTTCCCCAGCTCCAATATTTGATAACATGCAAGTGAAGAAAATTGAAGAAATTTTGTGTTTAATGCCCCTGCAATTCTTCTCCAAGGTTACTCACACAGAGTCCTGATGACCAATTCTTAGAAACACCTGCTTATTGCTAAAGAGTTGGCAGCCCTTCAATAAATTGAATTTTAGCCTTCAAGCCCCTAGTTATTCCTACCGAGTTTTGTCTCCCTCCTTGCATGTGAGTTGCAAGCTTTCTTTCATAACACAGATGCCTGTCTTGAATCAGAAAAGGAAAAAGGTCAACAAAGGCAAACATGTGTCAGAATTTGACTGCTGATTTTACTAACCACCCATTGAAGACTTCAGTAGAACTGTGTGTGGAACTGATTACAGCCAGGGGCTGCTACATTCATGTGTATTTTGGCACTGTTGATCAAGGATATTTCTCCCCATATCCTTTATCTTTTCTTGGAACATACATTGTAATCTTTTTCCATATCTAGTACTGACAGCATCGTTGTGTCTTGGGGGAGGACAAGAGACTCAATTCCTGAGATTAATGGAGACACAAGAGACTGCAGATGCTGGAATCTGGAGCAACACACAAAATGCTGAAGAACTCAGGCGGGTCGAGCAGCATTGGCAGGGGGAAAGGGATTGTTGACTTTTCAGGTCACAACCCTGTATCAGGACCTCTCCACAGGGAGAACATGCAAACTCCACATAGACAGCACCAGAGGTCAGGATTGAACCCAGGTCACTGTGGATCTGGGAGGCAACAGCTCTTTTAGTTGCACTGCAGTATTGTCCCCATTATCCACAGTGGTAGGTTTGAACATAGTAGGGGATAGTATGCAAGCTATTTGCCGAGCAAACCTTTACGTGTTTGCCTATAGTGACTAAACCATTTTCAAATCCAAATGTGCAGAGTGTATAATAAACTCTCCAAAACCAGAACAAAGCGTCACCTCTGTAGCTTGTAAAGTATTCTAGATCATCACTTTAGTGATGTATTTTAGTTTGGGTAGAAATCACAATTATGTTTAAGACTCAGCTGGATGAGGAGAAAGAAATAGAAGAGCAGGTTGGAGCACTTAATACTGGTAAAGACTACGATGTGCATCTGTTCTTCTACATGCAGCGGTAACCTCCATTTCTAGAGTGCCAAATAACATAGTAAAGCAAGATGTAGGAGCATGAATAGGCCATACAGCCCCTCAAGCATGCTCCATCATCCAATAAGATTATGTCTGACCTTACCTTGGCCTCAATACCAATTTCCTACCTGTTTCCCCCCTCATTCTCCTTAAGGTTCCGTCCATCTCGGCCTTGAACATGTTTACTAACTCAGCTCAACTTTCACATCTCTCTGGGGTAGAGAATGCCAAACATTTGTGATGCTTGTGCGAGGAATTCCTTCTCTGTCTTGACTCCTCGTACTTCTAGATTCTTCCAGAAGGGAAAGCAGCCCCTTGGCATCTGTTGGTATTGGTCTGTTATTGTCACATGTGCCAAGAATGACAAATAAAGTGCAAGGGCCACAAATGTAGATTGGTAGATCAAAGATTCATCTTCAGCATATGAGAGGTCCATTCAAGAGTTGAAGAACAGCGGGATAGAAGCTGTCCTTGAGTTTGGTGGTACGTGCTCTCAAGCTTTTGTAAACCCCCTTAGAATCTTATCTGTTTGAATAAGATTAGTTTTGTTTCTTCTGAATGCCAATGAATGCAGGCTCAACCTGCTTAACTGTTCCTCATAAAACAACCCATTCTTCCCCTGAATAATCCCAGTGAACCTTTGCTGTACTGGCTCCAGTGCAAGTGTACCCCTTCTTGGAAGCTACATGCAGTATGCCAGGTCTGGTCTTGCCAATATCCCATATAGTTGTAACAAGACTTCCCTACTTTTATACCCCATATCTATTGCGATGAATGCACTCCACAGGTGCATTATGAAGCCATGAAGAAATACTGGAGTAAATTACGAAATGCTTGGTCAAAGAGTTGGGGTTTAGTGGAAGGATTAAGGAGAATCTGAAAGAGGAAGAGTGGTAGAGAGTTTAAGAAGAAAATTCCAGAATGTAGGGTCGAGGCAGCTGAAAGCACAGTCACCAATGGAGGAGAGATTAAAGACATGTAATACCATGTAATGCTGTTACCATTGGTTGGTGATTTCCGGTTGCTGCTCTCTAAGAGATTGTTTGCCTGGATTGCTAATCTCAACCAATATAACAAAGCATTTCTTTCCTTTTTTTTTCCTGTGAGGAGCCCTCTTTGAACTGCTTTCTCAAGTATGTAAAATGGGAACAAAAAGTTAGCTCTCCAAATAAATCCTGGACTAGGAAAAAATCTTCTTCGGTAACTTTAAGTTATTTTAACTTGAGCTGCTCTGACATCTGTTTCAGAAACGAAGTTGGTGGTGAGCCAGTGAGATGATGTGGACCAGTGTGGGAGGCTTGTAATTGTATATCTGTGCACATATTAGCCAGGTTCCCTCGACTCATGGTGTTAATGCTGATTAGGACTGTGGAATATTTCTGGCAATTAGTTTTGGAGGCTGTGGGATTGAAGCTGGAGCCAAAACTAGTGTGATCTTTGTTGATTCAGGTTTCTATTGGCAGGGAATACAGATTCTATTCTCAGCTAATTCTTTAGGGATCAGTAGCCTCTTCCCAGACAGCAGGTAAGTAGATGCACACTCTGCAGGAATCAGAAGCTCTCAATTGTACAGCAAGGCTTTGAAAGAACACATAATCCAACACATAGAGGTTGTACATTAAATATTTTTGCAATGATGACTTAAGCTGGGCCTTGCCAAGAACTTTCAATTCCTTCTCTTACAGATTTAACTGGGACAGGTCAGTGAGGCTGAATGGTGTAGGTAGTGTTGTGACCCGGGTTTAATTCCAGCTGCTGCCTGTAAGGAGTTTGTACGTTCTCCCCGTGTCTGCGTGGGTTTCCTCTGGGTGCTCCAGTTTCCTCCCACATTCCAAAAAAAGATGTACCGATTAGGAAGTTGTGGGCGTGCTATGTTGGCGCCAGAAGCATGGCAACACTTGTAGGCTGCCTCCAGAAGACACCACACAAAAAGATGTATTTCACTGTGTGTTTCGATGTACATGTGACTAATAAAGATCTTATCTTAGTCAGTGTCCCTTGCACCCCAGGGATCTTGGGGTATGTCCATAGCTTCCTAAAGGTGGCAACGCAAATAGATAGAGTGGTAAAGAATGCAAACTTGCCTTCATGGGTTGGAGTGTTGAGTATGAAAGTTAGTATGTCATGTTGCAGCCACGTTTGGAGTATTGTGTGCAGTTGTGGTTGCCCCATTACAGGAAGGATGTGGAGACTGTGGAGAGGCTGCAGAAGAGGTTCACCAGGATGTTGCCTGGATTAGAGAGCGTTATCTATAGGGAGAAGTTGGACAAACTTGGACTGTTTTCTCCGGAGAAATCAGAGGCTGAAAGGCAACCTGATAGAAGGACATAAAATTATGAGAGGCATAGATAGGGTAGATAGAGACTTTTTCCAAGGGTGGAAATGTCAAATACTAAAGGACATAGGTTTAAGGTGATGGGGGTTGGTGGGGCGGTGGGGGGGGGTGGGAGGTGGAGAAAGTTTAAAGGAGATTTACGAGGCAAGTTTTTATAAAAAGAGAATGGTGGGTGCCTGGAACATGCTGCCAGGTAAAGTGGTGGAAGCAGATACGATAGTGTCAATTAAGAAGCATTAAGACAGACACATGAACAGGCAGGGAATGGAGGGATATGGACCTTGTGCAGGCAGATGGGATTAGTTTGGATTGGCATCATGGTTGGTGCAGAAATAGTGGTGTAAAGGGCCTGTTCCTGTGCCATACTGTTCTGTGATCTTTATACATTCTATACAAACTCAAATATCTGTGTAAATCTCTGAAATTTATTTTTTCATACTAAAAATAATTTCCTCAAAATGCACCTCCTACTGAAGTCATTAACTCATGAAAAAATATTAGAATTACCACAGGTATCAACACAGGAAAAAATTGATTGTCCCCGGTATGTAGGCGAGTGGTAGAAACTTGGAGGAGTTGATGGGAATGTGTGGGGAGAATAAAATGAGGTTAATGTAGGATTAGTGTAAACAGGTCTTTGCTAGTCAGCGCAGACTCAATGCGTTGCTGCATGGAAACCTGTTTCAATGCACGTGCTGTGATTATTCCCATGCAACATCTGGCATGAATGCCAGTTCAGTCCCAATCCTATAGCTGCCAGGATTCACAATAGTCCATTCAACCCCATGAGCCTGACCTGTCATTCACTTAGTTCATTACTGATCTGCACCTGAACATCCATCTGGGATTTTAAGGGTACACATTGTCCTTGCAAGTTTAAATTTATCGTGTGCAGTTCTGGTCACCTAACTATAGGAAGGATATTTGTAAGATTGAAAGAGTGCAGAGAAGATTTACTGGAACGTTGCTAGGTCTTCAGGAGTTCAGTTACAGGGAAAGATTGAACAGGTTAGGACTTTATTCCTTGGAGCGTAGAAGAATGAGGGGAGATTTGATAGAAGTTTACAAAATTATGAGGGGCATAGACAGAGTTAATGGGAGTAGGCTCTTTCCACCTAGATTAGGAGAGATAAGTACGAGAGGACATGGCTTTAGGGTGAAAGGGGAAGTTTAGAGGGAACATTAGGGGGAACTTCTTCACTCAGAGTGGTGGGAGTGTGGAACGAGCTGCCATCTGACATAAATGCGGACTCACTCTTAAGAATAAGTTGGATAGATACATGGATGGGAGAGGTCTGGAGGGCTATGGACTGGATGCAGGTCAATGGGACTAGTGGAATAAACTTTCGGCACAGACTAGAAGGGCCGAATGGCCTGTGCTGTAGTGTTCTATGGTTCTATGGTGATTCCTGGCAGCTGTAGGATTGGGACTGGACTGACATTCATTCCAGATGTTGCAGGGGAATAATCACAGTGAGTTCATGTGCAGCAACGCATTGAGTCTGCGCTGACCACTAAAGACCTGTTTACACTAATCCTGCATTAACCCCACTTTATTCTCCACACACATTGCCACCAACTCCTCCAAGTTTCTACCACTCGCCAACATACCGGGGGCAATTTACAGCAGCCAATTAACCTACTAATCTGCATGTCTTTGTGTTAAACCCCACAACCTTGCTGAGATGTGTGAGGAGACTGCAGCGCCTTGGGGAAATCCAGGTGGTGGCAGGGAGAAGGTACAAACCCCACACAGGCAGCACCAGAGGTCAGGATTTAACCTGGTCACTGGAGTCTGGTAGCTGCACCACTGTCCTGCCCAGCAATCTCTCATAGAAGTGATAGGGAGAGGTTGGCCAGGCGAGGTCTTTATTCCTTGGAGCGTAGGAGAATGAGGGGCGACCTTACAAGTGGTTAAAATTATGAAAGGCGTAAATAAAGTGGATGGTAACAGTCTTTTCCCCAGGGTAGGGGAGTCTAAAACTAGGGGACATAGGTTTAGAGTGAGAGGGGAATGATTTAAAAGGGACCTGAGGGGCAATTTTTTCACACAGAGGGTGGTGAGTACATGGAACGAGCTGCCAGAGGAAGTGGGTGAGGCAGAGACAATATTATCATTTAAGAAGCAGTTGGATAGGAACATGGAGGGGCGGGGCTTGGAGGGATATGGGCTGAATGCAGGAAATTGGGACTAGCTGGGTGGGCACCGTGGTCGGCACGGACTGGTTGGGCCGAAGGGCCTGTACCCGTGCTGTATTGCTCGATGACTTTATGAGAATTTGAAACCAAGGATAATAGTATATCTAGGTCGTGGTGTCAATAGGTGACACATGGCCATTGTTTGTAGTTGGAGAGTTTTGCAAATAAAAGAACAATCTCTGAACCAACCAGCAGATGTCTCTGTTGGACCATTTTGACTGGAGAAATGTAGTTCTGCACCTTTTACACATCAGTCTGCTTAACGGTCATCAGAGAACGTTTAGAGTGTGGTCACTATGGTAATTCTGATGAAGCTGTAGCCAATTTGCACACCATAAGCTCCCATAATGTTAATGTAGTTTTCATTCTTTTTTTGTTCCATTTTCAGGATCTGGCCATCATTGTCAAGGCCGGTAGTTATTGTCCATCCCCAACTTCTCTTGAGAAGGTGGTGGTGAGTCATTTTCTTAAACCACTGTAGACCTTCTGGTAAGAAGCTGTTGGGGAAGGAGTTCCAGGATTTAGATTCAACAATGACGAAGGATCAAGTCCAGATGGTGTGTAACATTGAAAGGGTGGTGTTCCCATGAACCTGCTGCCCTTGACCTACATGGGTTTGGAAAATGCTGTTGGTATAGCCTGAGCAAGTAACTTCAGTGCATTTCATGTACAGCAGCAACTATGCACTGATAGAGGAAATGAAAGTTTAGAGTGGTTGATGGGCGTCCTAAATGGTGTCAAGCTTCTTCAGAGTGGTTGGAACTGCACTCATCCAGGTGAGTGGGAAGTATTTCATCACACTCTGATTTTGTGCCTTGTAGATGGTGGAAAGGTTGGGGATTTTTACAGAGAGTCAAATGGCCAGGCTACTCAGTCTGTGCTCTCACATGCCCTTATTACCACAGTGTTTATGTAGCAGATCCAGTCAGGAGACAGATGGTTCTCGCAACACCCAAACTGGGCATGAACGAGTCGATGGGCATCGATGAGTCGATGACTGGAGAGTAAATGCTGCTTGATAGCACAGTCATTGACCACACATCACTATGCTAATGTAGCCATAGAGAGATATAGCATGGAAACAGGGACTTCCGCCAACTGATTAATCCCATTTTATTCTCTCCGAGTTCCCAACAACTCCCCCCAGATTCTCCCATTACGCCTATACACTAGGGGCAATTTACAGCAGCCAATTAACCTACCAACCCACACACCTTTGAGACGTGGAAGGAAACCAGAGCACCCAAGGGAAGCCCAAGCAGTCACAGGGACAACGTGCAAACTCCACACAGCCAGCACCTGAGGTCAGGATTGAACCCGGGTCTCTGGTGCTATGAGGCAGCAGCTCTAGCCACTGCACCACTGTGCAGATTGGCTGAGGGTAGGCTGATTGGCAATAATTAGTTGGATTGGATTTGTCCTGTTTTTTTGTCAACTGCACATACCTGACCAGATAATGCCTGTTTCAGGCAGAAGTACTTGCAGGACACTGAAGTGAATTCCCCTGTGCATGGCATTGTCAGTTTGTGTTGTATTCTTACCTCTTTTTCCGAATTTAAAGAATAGGAGTGAATCATTCAGCTCAAGTTCATGAAAATCAAAAATAAAACTTCAGATACCAGAAATATTAAACAAAAACAGAAAATGCTGGAAAAGCTCAGCTGATCAGGCAGCATCTGTGGGAAGAGAAATAGTCAACATTTTGTAATGGTCACTCAAGCCTCCTTTCATTTCATTTCCATTCATTCTAACAAAAATAGAAACCCTTCTTTTTCCTCCCTCTCCCTCATGTGCCTTAACAAGCTACCACTTAAATGTGTCTCTATTATTCACCTTAACCTTGCAATCTGTCTACACTTCTCTCTGCCTTGATAAAGCAGCCTGCATAATCAAAGGCTTCACCCACCCTGGACATTCTCTCTTCTCCCCTCACCCATCGGGCAGAAGATACAAAAGCCTGAACGCACATACCACCAGGCTCAAGGACAGCTTCTATCCTGCTGTTATATGACTATTGAGTGGTTCCCTATGATAAGATGGACTCTTGACCTTACAATCTATTTCGTTATGGCTTTGCACAGTATTGTCTGCCTGCACTGCTCTTTCTCTGTAACTGAAACACTTTATTCTGCATTCTGTTCTTGCTTTCCCTTGTCCTACCTCAATGCACTGATGTAATGAAATGATCTCTGTATGGGTAGTAAGCTAAAAAGTTTTTCATTGTACCTCAGTACATGTGACAGTAATAAACCAATTTACCTTGTGTTAACAAGTTCCACATTCCATTCACTCACATGGGAATGACATTTAGCAAAGAAATATTCTATTTGTGCACTGGGTCGAGAGAGTAGAGTCAAAGAATTGGGTACTGTGGCTGGTGGAGTGGGGCCTACCTGTCTACCTGCCCTGCGATCTGTGGACATGCACTCCTAGATCCCTCTCTGCTCGACACTTATAAGATAAGATATCTTTATTAGTCACATGTACATCGAAACACAGTGAAATGCATCTTTTGCATAGGCAGTTCAGAGGGCATCCCGCAAGTGTCGCCATGCTTCTGGCGCCAACATATCATGCCCACAACTTCCTAACCTGTACATCTTTGGAATGTGGGAGGAAACCGGAGCACCCGGAAGAAACCCATGCAGACACAGGGAGAATGTATAAACTCCCTACAGACAGCGGCTGGAATTGGACCCGGGTCACTGGCGCTGTAATAACATTGTGCTAACCACTACACTACCGTGCCTGCCCTTCTCGGTGTTGTGCCATTTACTGAGTAATCTGTTGCCTTGATCTCTATATTCTCACCAATCTTAGTGTGTCAAAGTTTCCTATGAACTCCCCTTTGGATTTTTTGGTGTATCTTACATTGATAGTCTCCAGTTACGTTATTCCTCTCAAGCAAAAACTTTCTCTGTATCCTTCTAAAACCTTTCATCACTTTAAAGGTCCCTTTCAGATCACCCCTCAGCCTTTCCTCCCCAAAAGTAAAGAGACCCAATCTGTACATTTTTTCCTGAACTGTATGCCTTCATATTTCTGTTATCCCAGAAAACAATCTCTGCACCTCACTAGTGCCTCTGCATTCTTTTTATCATGCGGTGACTAGAACAGTATCCAGTACAAGGTTAGCTTAACCAAAATTTGTTGCAGGTTTGACGTGACTTCCAAAGACACTGAGAGTATCGAATGCACTCCCTTAGGAAGTAGTTGAGGTGTACAGTATAAATTGAGTCAGAGTTGTACACCATAGAAAAAGGCTCTTTGGCCCATCACTTCCATGCTGGCTAACATGCCTGTCTGTACTAATCCCTCTTGCCTGCATTAATTCCACATCCCTCTATGCCCTGCTTATTCAAGTACCTGTCTGGATGCCTCTTAAATGTTGTTACTGATCCTGCCTCCACCCCCTTCTCTGGCAGCTCATTCCCGATCCCAACCTCTTCTTTGTGTGAAAAATTTACCCCTCAGATCCACTTTACACCTCTTCCCTCTCACCTTAACCCTATGCCCTCTAGTTTTTGACGTTTAAGGGGAGGCTGGACGATGAGAGAGGAAGCAGTAGGTCTGGTAGAAAACAGTTGAATAGAAGGTCATGAGGAAAAGTTTGGATGAAGAAAGGTGGGAAGACACTCTTATGAACATAAACACTGGCATGAACTGCTTAGGCTGAATGACCTGTTTCTGTGCTATATAACCCTATATGGAACTAACACACCCTTGTGATTGCTGATGAATCACTAAGCCTACGTTAGTATAAATTTCCTGAGATTCAGTTGTAGATGCTATTGAAGTTCCTGATTGGAATCACTGGAGCATAAAACTACATCTTACAACATCTGATCCCTAGTGAAAGCTACAATAGTATTAGAGTGCTTATCAATCAATCTTCATAATGCATACATTGTATTGAATTCAGTTACTTCGACCAGTGAAGTTGATACCTTGAAATATTCCTTTTGTCATACTTAATTAAATGACTTAATCTTGCCTTGATTGCATAGGGATGCTAATATATTTGTGCAATTGTTTGTTGTATTCCCAAGGTTATATTCAACATATACTTAGCTCCAAAGCAATACATTTCGATAAAAATCTAATTAAAAATAAAGTAACACACATACTTCACCGACTAGTCAGCCTCAGTTCAGCTGCATGTCTCCACTGTATTTGTAGGTCATTCAAAAAGAACTCATTAGTTTTAGTCAAGTTGTAGATGGTCCCTCATTTAGCAATTGGGTAACGCACATCAAAATAACTCCTTGAATAAATGATCAAAGAACCGTAGAATGATACAGCAGGAGGCCATTCTGCCCATTCTTGTGCCCAAGTCTTTGAAAGAGCCACCAGTTATTCTCACCCTGTGGTTCTGAGACCTTTCCACTTCAGGCAACCTTTTGAAGGGTCTTATTGAGGCAGCATGTTCCAAATCACAACGCATTGCATAATTATTTTCTTTATGTTGTTTCTGGTTCTTTTGCAAATCATCTTAAGTTTGTGCCCCCTGGTTATGCCCTCCAGCCATTGGAAACAGCTTTTCTATACTTAATAATTACCCTTGATCATACTGGCTCTTGGTTTGCTCTGCTCTGTGGAGAACCATCCATTATCTCTTGACATAAATGAAAATCCACATTCCCAGTAACATTCCAGATAATTTCCTCTATACATTTTCTAAGATATTGACATAATTCTTAGAGTATAGAACATGGAACATAGAAAACCTACAGCACAATTCAGGCCCTTCGGCCCACAAAGCTGTGCCGAACATGTCCCTACCTTAGAAATTACTAGGCTTACCCATAGCCCTCTATTTTCACATCTTATCCTCTTGCTCTTCACATACCTGTAGAATGCCTTGGGGTTTTCCTTAATCCTGCCTGCCAAGGCCTTCTCATGCCCCCTTCTGGCTCTCCTAATCTCCTTCTTAAGCTCCTTCCTATTAGCCTTATACTCTTCCAGATCTCTAACATTACCTAGCTCTCTGTACCTTTTGAAAGCTTTTCTTTTTGACTAGATTTATTATAGCCTTTATACACCACGGTTCCTGTATCCTCTTGTGACTCCCCTGTCTCATTGGAACATGCCTATGCAGAACTCCACACAAATACCCCCTGAATATTTGCCATATTTCTTCTGTACTTTTCCCTGAGAATATCTGTTCCCAATCTAATCTTCCAACTTCCTGCCTGAGAGCCTCATAATTCCCTTTACTCCAAGTAAACGCCTTTCTAGTCTATCTGTTCCTATCTCTCTCCAGTGTTAATGTAAAGGAGATAGAATTATGATCACTATCACCAAAATGTTCACCCACTGAGAGATCTGACACCTGACCAGGTTCGTTTCCCAATGCCGAATCAAGCACAGCCTCTCCTCTTGTAGGCCTTTCTATATATTGTGTCAAGAATCCTTCCTGAACACGCTTAACAAACTCCTCCCCATCTAAACCCCTCACTGTCTGGAGATGCCAATCGATGTTTGGGAAATTAAAATCTCCCATCACAACAACTCTGTTATTCTCAATCCTTTCTAGGATCTGCTTCCCTATCTGCTCCTCAATATCCCTGTTACTATTGGGCGGCCTATAAAAAACACCCAGTAAAATTATTGACTCCTTCCTGTTCCTAACCTCCACCCACAGAGACTCCGTAGACAGTCCCTCCATGAAGTCCACCTTTTCCGCAGCCGTGACACTATCTCTGATCAACAGTGCCACTCCCCCACCTCTTTTACCTGCCTCCCTGTCCTTTCTGAAACATCTAGTACCCGGCACTTGAAGCAACCATTCCAGTCCCTAAGCCATCCAAGTCTCCGTAATGAGCACCACATCATAGCTCCAAGTATTGATCCAAGCTCTAAGCTCATCCACCTTGTTCACAATACTCCTTGCGTTAAAATAGACACATCTCAAGTCTGTCTGAACACGTCCCTTCTCTATCACCTGCCTATCGTACCTACTACTAGCTTTCTCTATTTGAGAGCCAAACGCCTCTTCCCCAGTCTCTCCAGTTCAGATCCCACCCCCCAACAATTCTAGTATGGTGCTCAGAATTTGACTCAGTTCTCCAGCTGAGGCTAACCAATGTCTTTTTTCAAAGGTTTAGCTCAACATCTTTACATCTGAACTCTCTGACTTAGGAATTCTTCCATGCTCCAAAAGGCCCATTAGACTCGTGATACATGGACCATGGACATGGATACATGTATCGTGGCCCATAGTGACATCTTATTGCAGAAAAGCCCCAAGGCCTTGGTTGCAATGGGACTGCATTACATTTGAATATACAGTATATACCTAACTTTTTCTCCAGTAGCTCTGTCACTGTGGAATAAGCTGTGGAAAGCAGGAAGATGGTGGTGTGGGTGGGAGTTAGGTTTGTGGGAGGTTGAGAGAAGGGAGTACACGAGCTCTGACCACCATTCAGTGAAGGGTGAGGTGATCTGAACTTCAAGTGTTGAATTTAACGTTATGGTAGATGGTAACTTCAAGGTTTGGATGGGACATTGGGAGCAGGATTGTGATTGGGTAGCAACAAACAATCTGTTTGAGGAACTCAGCGGGTCGAGCAGCATCTATGGAAGGAAAGAAATTGTTGACATTTCAGGTTGAAACCCTGCATCAGGACTGAGAGTGGAGAGGGGAGATGGCCGGTATACAGAGATGAAGGAGAGTGGTAAGACAGGAGTCCAAGGTGATTGGCGGATTGAGGAGGGGTGTAAGGTAACAGGCAGGTTGTGCCAGATAGAGGAGGTGGGGGTGCTTCGAATAGGGGTGCAGTTGGAAGACAGTGGCAGGTGAATGATAGATGGAGGCAGACATGGGTAGGGGAGGTTGGAGACAGCTGCTGGAGGAAAATAATAGGGACAGAGAGGGCTCTCATTGCTGGACTCTGATAATTTAAAGGAGGCGAGAATGGGAACCATTAGGGGAGAGACGTATGGCAGATGGAACCAGAACCAGATGGGGGAGTGTGGGAGGGGGGATCCTGTGGGTAGGATGGTCCAATGATCCAGATTGAGAAGAGGGAGCAGGAGTGAGGGTAAGTTAAAATCTCAAAGAGGATTCACCTGGCATGGAGGTAGTGTAGTGGTTAGCGTAACGCTTTACAGCGCCAGCGACCCGGGTTCGAATCCGGCCACTGTCTGTGAGGAGTTTGTTACGTTCTCCCCATGTCTGCATGTGTTTCCTCCAGGTGCTCTGGTTTCCTCCCACATTCCAAAGGCGTACGGGTTAGGAAGTCGTGGGCGTGCTATGTTGGCGCCGGAAGTGTGGCGACACTTGCAGGCTGCCCCCAGAACATTCTACGCAAAAGATGGATTTCACTGTGTGTTTCGATGTACATGCGACTGATGAAGAAATCTGATCTTATACTTACTGTCCAAGTAAGTGTAATTCTCTTTCAGCCACATTTCTCATCTGAGTGAACTGCAACGTCCACAGGCCAAACCTCCAGAAATAACTTTGCACAAGAGAGAAGTTTGCATGACGACAACCCTCAGGAACTCTTTCCAATCCTGCAGAGAAGCAGCTTGGTGTTTCTTCACAAGCCTGGGGACGGGACCTGCAATATCAGTGGAGACAGGCTGGGTTCAAACTTTCAGGAGGGAATTAGGTGAATATTTGTAGGCTTAGTGTGGGTGGGGGGGGGTGGAAATAATTTCAAGGCTATGGGGGGAAAGGTGGTAGAGTCAGACTAATAAGATTCCTCTTTCAAAGAACAACACACAAAAAGAAAGCCGGAGAAACTCAACGGGTCAGGCCGCATCTGTGGAGGGAAACAAACAGTCGACGCTTCAGGTCGAGACCCTTCCCCAGGAAAGGAAAGAAAGAGGGCAGAAGCCAGAATAAAAGGATGGGCGGAGGGGGAGGAGCACGAGCTGGTGGTTGATAGGTGAATCCAGGTGAGAAGGGGAAGGTAGGTGGGGTGGGGGGGAACTGCGAATGATGTGAGGAGTGGGATGATGTGGAAGAGGCAAAGGGTTAAAGAAGATGGAATCTGATAGGAGAGGACAGTGGACCACTGCAGTATCTGCAGTCTCTTGTTTCACCTCTTTCAAAGAGCCGTAGTGGGCCAAACACCCTTCTCTGTGTGACTCTAATTCCAACAATATAATGAAGCCACTATGGGAGATGTTGTTGCCCATTATATGCACATTACACACAACAGTGCAGGGTTGCTGAGTGCTTCACAAAGTATTTTTTATTCAAAATATACAGTGCACTTTCCAACATTTGATCTGGTTGCTCTGTGCATATATACATGGTAGTAAATGCAAATCAGAACCGGTACAGATGCAGGAAGTCTGAAATAGAAACAGAAACCACTGGAAACACTCAGTAGAAACACAAGAGAGACGGCAGATGCTGAAAATCTGGAGCAACGCTCTCAAAATGCTGGAGGAACTCAGCGGGTCAGGTAGCATCTACGGAGGGAAATGGACAGTTGAAGTTTCGGGCCAAGACCCTTCAGCAGGACTTAGCAGACCAGGCAGCATCTGCAGATAAAGAAACAGAGCTAACATCTGAAGACCGTGTGGCAGAGTGTACGGTTAGTACAGCTGTGGCCCAACAGTGTCAGTGACCCAAGTTCAATCCTCGACGCCGGTGCTGTTTGTGTGGAGTTCGCAAGTTCTCCCTGTGACTCCACACGCTCTGGTTTCCTCCCATATTCCAAAGATGAACAGGTTGGTAGGTTAATTGGCCACTGTAAATTGTCCCTAGTGTGGTAGAGATTGGAGGGTGCTGCTGGGTATGTAGGCAGAACAAAATGGTTTTAGTGTAGGATTAGTATAAATGGTTGCTTGATGGTTGGTGCAGACTCAGTGGGCTGAAAGTCCTGTTTCCATGCTGTATGTCCTGTGACTTGGACAGCTTTTAATTGGAGGTTCAGGCCCTGAGAGATCTTGCCCACCTGGATCACTGCTGGAAAGTCTGAGGCACATTCTCATTGTCACTTGGACCTCTCCTGACCTCTTCCTGAGCCTTTCCTTGTTCCTATCCCCAGATCATCCCCTCTGGTTCCTCCAACCTGCCATCATCTCAGGTGCATGCCATACCATCACAGGACTCCTCTCCCGTCCCCAACCCCAGAAAATCTCAGGCTTCATCTGCTGGATCCTCCATACCCCAATTATCTCTGGGATCCTCTTCCCCCACCTGGACTGTTGACCTCACGATCTGCCCCATTATGGCCTCACACTTCATTGTCTACCTGCACTGCACTTTCTTTGTAGCTGCTACACTTTATTCTGCATTCTGTTATTGCTTTACCTTGTACTACCTCGATGCACTGTGTAATTGATCTGTATGAACAGTATGCAAGACAAGTTTTTCACTGTACCTCGGTACGTGTGACAATAATAAACCAATTCTAATTCCAGTTCAAATTCCCCAACCTTCTCCAAGTAGTATCTACCCCTTTCACTGCTAACTCCCCCAATTCTCTTCATTGACCAGTTTCCTCCATCTTCCCTCTTTACCAGCAGCCAAACCATTCATCAACACACTTCCGCTGCCTCAACTATGAAATGGCAGATCATTGAGAAAAGTCCCTTGCCCATGATTGCATGTGCAAGTCAGTCTCGACCTCAACCCTTGTGTGTGGTCGAAGAGCAGAGCCTAGAATTATTGAAGCAAGCCACCCACTTCCCCACTTCATATTGTGGCTCCTCATGCTGAGTTTTCACAGGAAGAAGAATTTCAACATCTATGCATTACAATGTCTACATTTCCATTCATTTTAACTAAAGCTTTGAATTGTAATAAACAATGCCCAAATAGTACTGACGAGATTTTAAATCTTGCTCAGCAACAGATGAGGAATCATTGCAATGGCATGCCGTGTGTGACTCCTGAGACTTCCATGTAATAATATGTAAAAAGAACAAGAGTTATTTGTATTTTAGAAATTAATTGAGCAGGTCTTGGAGCAAAAAAAACCTATCTCCTGGAGGAATATTAGGCCGGACAGGAGTGTGTTGGAAAAGTCAAGTCCAAACAAAAAAAAAAGCAAGGGTGAGGGTTTCAGGAGTGACTGAGTTTAGCTTCAGACAGAGCAACACACAAAATGCTGGAGGAACTCAGCAGGTCAGGCAGCATCTGTGGAGAGGATGAAGAATCTCGACCCGAAACGTCGACTGTCCATTTTCCTCCAGCAGATTGTTTGTTGCTCCAGACTCCAGTATCTGCCGTCTCTTGCATCTCCAGGACCTCTGTCGATTGGACTTGGTAAGAATGGGGAGTGATCACATTGGAAGACCTTAACAGAGCTTTACTGTTTTGATGCTGAGATGCTGTTTGGTCAGGATGGAGAATGGAACACTGAGGGGATCACATCAGGATAAAGGGGGGTCGGCTTTTTGGACTGAGATAAAGAGAACCTTCTTTGGTCCACATGAAGGGTTATCTGAGAGTTGATGCTCAGTGAATGCCCAGCATTTTCAAGCAGATTGTTTTACAGTGTTTTCCATTATTGAGACCTATCTTTGTGATATATGCAACAATATGAACTAGTCAAAGCACTAAAGCTATCAGAACAAAAGCAGGTGCCAAGATAATGTGATGAATCTTGCAGAAGGCTGTGAATCTTGAGAATTCTCTACTCTGGAGAAGCTGTGGATTCTCAGCTGTTTGAAGATTGAGATTGTTAGATTTTTGGAGACTGAAGAAATTCCTAGATGGGAGGAAATCATTTGGGGAAGTGGAAGAGGTACAGGGTCAACCATAATATTGAAGAGGAGACACAAGAGATGGCAGACACTGGAATCCAGACCAACAAAAAAATGTTGGAAGAACTCAGCAGGTCAGGCAGCATCTGTGGAGACAGAGGGATGGTCAATGTTTCGGATTGAGATCCTGTAGCAGGACTGGTATCGTGAGACCCAATGTAGGGTCTCAACCCAAAACATCGACTTTGCCTCCACAGATGTTGCCTGACTCACTGACTTCCTCCAGTGTGATATTAAGTAAGTTAGAGGGGCTGATTACCCTAGTCCCAGTCCTATTTCTTATGTTTTCATTAAGTATTTTCACTTGATATTCATATCAATTAATTAAGGTGCCTCTATAATCCTGCTTCTTTGAAAATCTATTGATTTACAATAAACAGAAGTTCCAATTATCATTTTAGTGACTTACGATGTTGCCAGAAAGAAACAAAATACCTTCTGCTCTTGTTCCTGATAAACTTTATTGCATCCACTGGTGTGCACTGTGGTGCATGTATTAATATTTAAAATATGATTGCAAAACAGTGTCCTTGAAAATACTGGAGATTGTTGTGTGGGTGTTCAACGAAAAATCTAAAAAAAAGGTGCTGGAAATCTGAACCAAAAGCAGAAAATGTTGGGAAAACTCAGTAAGTCAGGTAGTGTCTGTGGGAAGAGAAACAGTCAGGTTTTTCCAGTATTTTCTGCACTCAATTGCAATGCTGTTAATATGCACAGTGCTTCTGGGAGATGGTGTATGCAGGTGAGAAGCTTCTCTAAGGCAGGGAGAAACAACACTACATACAGACACATCCTTGGCACCAGGCAACACTGCCTCATAGTGAGATACAGAGTGACATGGAATGGGATGATATTCTTCTGCCACACCCAGCTATATAACCTCAATACATTAAAAGACAAATATGGAAGGGAAGAATGAAAAATTCCTCTTATTGCTCAGGCAAAGTCCAGAAGATTGTGTGCAATTCTGATTGCCCCATGACAGGAAGAATGTGGAAGCTTTGGAAAGGGTACAGAAGAGGTTTTCCAGGATGCTGCCTGCATCAGAGAGTATGAGCTATGAGAGGTTGGACAAGCTTGGGTTGTTTTCGCTAGAGCGGCGGATGCTGATAAAAGTTTATAAGATTATGAGTGGCATAAGATAGGGTAGACAGAAACTCAAATTTCAAATACTGGAGGACATGCATTTAAGGTGAGAGGGGGAAAGTTTAAAGGAGATGTGCGGGGCAAGTTTTTTTACACAGAACGTGGTGGGTACTTGGAATGGGCTACCAGGCCCAAAGCAAATATAACAGAGGCGCTTAAGAGGATAGATAGACACATGAATATGCAGGAAATGGAGGGATATGGATCATGCCCTGGAAGAAGGGACTTAGTTTAATTTTGCATTATGTTTGGCACAGACATCGTGGGCCAAAGGGCCTGTTCCTGTGCTGTACTGTTCTATGTTCTATGTTAAGATCTGCAGGACAAGTGTTCTCCATACACCAAACACAATGTGGTTTCTACCCTAATCCAATTGGTTCAGTTACTCCTTGAAGGGAGGGTTAGCACCTGCTGGAACAGCCATTGCTATCTGGAGAACCACCAATACAGTTGCATCGTTTAAAGCAACCCCAGATCCCTTTGTCCTTCCCATATTGGTTCAGTGGGAATGTTATCATTGGGCATGCTTTAAATATCTTCTCAACCTCTATCTGGTCTATCTGGGTACATGCTCCATCCATGTGAACCTGAACAGTAACTGGCTGGTGTCAAAATGGCACACTCTGATTTATTTTGAATGGTTCCTTTAGCACAATATTTGGATAAATAATTCAATGTCTGGATAAATTCTAGTTTTGGAGCTTGATCAAATCATGTAACTCTACTAAGAGACTTAAACAAGATGTCTTCAATCCCGTCCAACTTTTACATTAGATATATTTGGTCATTACATCGCCAATGAATCTGCATGTGACAGTTTAAAATGCATTGTCAACATTGGAAGTTTGTTTTAATATGTGCTGTGAGATCGTAATGCAGTTCAGTTCCCCAGGGTAGGATAACCAAATTTTCGGCTTCAAGGCAAGTCTATAAAATGCCCAGCACTGAAATCTTTGTTGGTTCCAAAATACACATTTGCAAGGAAAATTCCAAATACTGAATAAGCTGTAAGGATGGCTGAATAAAGTCATAGAGTCATACAGCATGGGAACAGGCCCTTTGGCCCAACCCGTCCATGCACACTAAAGTACCCTATCTTAGCTTGTCCCACTTGCCCACTTTTGGCCGTCATTCACATAAACCTTTCCTATCCATGCACCTGTCCAAATACCTTTTAAATGTTGTCACTGTACCTGCCTCAACCACTTTCTCTGGCAGCTCGTTCCATATACAGTCCACCCTCTGGGTGAAAAAGTTGCCCCTCAGATGTTTTAAATCTTTTGCCTCTCACCTTAAACTTATGCCCTCTAGTTCTAGATTCCCCAACCCTGAGAAAAAGACTGTGTTCATGCGACCTATCTATGCCCCTCATGATATTATACATCTCTATAAAATCACCCCTCATTCTCCTTCAGTCCAATGAATAAAGTCGTAGCTTGCTCAACCTCTCTCTATAACTCAGTCCCTCGAGTCCTGGTAGCATTCCTCGTATATCTTTTCTGCACTCTTTCTAGCTTATTGTCATCTTTCCTATAGCAGGGTGACCAAAACTGAACACAATATTCCAAATGTGGCCTCACTAATGTCTTATACAACTGCAACATAACATCCCAACTTCTATACTCAGTGGAGAAACAAAGGACTGCAGATGCTGGAATCTAGATGAAAAACAATATGATGCTGGAGGAACTCAGCAGGCCAGGCAGCATCCGTGGAGAAAAGCAGGCGGTCAACGTTTCGGGTACCGCTTGCTTTTCTCCATGGATGCTGCCTGGCCTGCTGAGTTCCTCCAGCATCATTGTGTTCTATATTCAGTGTCCTGACTGATGAAGGCCAGTGTGCCAAAAGCTTTCTTCGCCACCCTGTCTACCTGCAATGTGACTTTTAGGGAATGAATCTCAACCAAGTTCTGTAAATTCTAATTGGAATTTGTTTTCTGAAGCTATGTAGCTGGGGAATAAAATTCTTGTCATTCCTGTCCGCAGTAACTTCCTTCCTGAATGTTGGGATTATTCCTTCATTTTACTCATTATATATTTTAAAAAAAATGTTCACAGGATGTGGATGTTACTGGCGAAATCAGCATTCACGTTTAATTGGCCCCGAGTTGAAGAATCACCCATTAACCCAGAGTTACATTTCGGTCAGACTAGGTAAGGGCAGCAGATTTTCTTCCTCAAAGGACGTCAGTGAATAATTACTGAACCAACTTTCCTTTCCAATTTTACTTTTACTAAATTACTTGTATTTAAATTTCCCATCTGCTGTGTTGAGATTCAAACTTGTGCCTTTGAATCAATGGTCCTGATGCAGTTTTGACCCAAACAATCAACAATTCCTTTCCCCTGCAGATGCTGCTCGACTCGCTGAGTTCCTCCAGCAGATTGTTTGTTGGTCCAAGCCTCTGGATGAATTAACCATTTTGCCACCACATTGTGATGCCACAAAACCCCATTAGATTTGGAAACAAATGATGATTTAGTAACAACTTTCAATTTATGTTGTTTTCTTAGAAAATAGAACACAGAACATTATAGCGCATTACAGGCCCTTTGGCCCACAATGTTGTGCCCACATTTTATCCTGCTCTAAGATCTATCTAACCCTTCCCTCCCACATAGCCCCCCTATTTCTCTATCATTCATATGTCTATCTAAGTCTCTTAAATGCCTCTAATGTATCTGCCCCCACAACCTCTGCGGGCAGTGCGTTCCATGCACCCACCACTGTCTGTGTAAAAAACTTACCCCCGACATCCCCCTTATACCTTCCTCCAATCACCTTAAAATTATGTATGTCCCCTCGTGTTAGCCATTGTCGCCCTGGGAAAAAGTCTCTGACTGTCCACTCGATCTATGCCTCTTATCATCTTGTGCACCTCTATCAAGTCACCACTCATCCTCCTTCTCTCCAAAGAGAAAAGCCCCAGCTCGCTCAACCTATCCTCATAAGACATGCTCTCCAATCCAGGCAGAATCCAGGTAAATCTCCTCTGCACCCTCTCTAAAGCTTCCACATCCTTCCTATAATGAGGCAACCAGAACTGAACACAATACTTCAAATGTGGTCCAACCAGAGTTCTATAGAGCTGCAACATCACCTCACGATTCTTGAACTCAATATCCCGACTAATGAAGGCCAACACACCATACGCCTTCTTAACAACCCTATCGACCTGCACGGCCTTCAGTATTGGTTTCTCAAATCTATATTTTCTTCTGACAAAGAAGGAGACTACTTGGCCCATGAAGTCTTTTAACTTTCAGAGCATCCCCATCATTCTTATTCCCCCACTTATTTTCCTGTAACCTCTCTCACACCCCCATCAACTCCCCACTGATTCTCCTGCCAATACCCGCACCCAAAATTAGGGGCAATTACAGCAGCCAGTTAACCTTTCAGCCCATTTTTAGGGTGTGGGAGGAAACTGGAGTACCTGAGGGAAACCAATGCAGTCACAGGGAGTGCATGTGGACTCCACATGGGTAGCATCAGAGGTCAGAATCAATCCTGGGTCGGTGGAGTCATGAGCCAGCAACACTAACTATTGCACCACTGTGCAGCATTCTCTGTTGAGAAGTCAATAAGAGATTTTTAAAAAATGCAGCATCCTTCAGATTATGAATGGAGATATATGGTGCACAATTAACCATTATGAACCTTTCTAAATCACTGGTGAGTCATTGTTAGTTCTAGACACTACACCAAATGATGTCAAGGCCTTGAAGAGAGTATTAGTCATTGGTATTTGCTTATTATTGTCATGGGTACCGAGACACAGTGAAAAGCTTTTGTTTGCGTGCCATCCAGACAGATCATTCCATACATCAGTACATCGAGATAGTAAAAAGAAAACAGAATGCAGAATATAGTGTTACAGTTACAGAGAAAGTGAGTGTAGGTAGGTAAATAAAATGCAAGGTCCACAACGAGGTAGACTGGGAGATCAAGAGTTCATCTTTTAACAACTGTCTAACAAATACAATTTGTCTAGATCACACTTTTTTCGATATTTGCAGATTAGAAATTTTTTAAAAGCTACTCTACCCTCTTTTCCGACACCTTACAAAACTAAAATTACAGAAAAAATTTTAGGTCTTAATCCTTATCAGAAGGGCTTGATAGCAATAATCTATGATTTAATTATGAAAATACGTCCAGAATCACTGGACAAAATTAAGAATGAATGGAAAAGTGAACTCCAGACATCTATACCTACAGAGACATGGAAGAAAATTCTTCATTTAGTTAATACATCTTCAATGTGTGCCAGACGCTCTTTGATACAGTTTAAGGTAGTTCAAAGGACCCATATGTCAAAAGCTAAGCTAGGTCATTTTTATCACCATATAAATCCTATATGTGTCAAAGAATGTGGCTTCTTTGACACATATGTTTTGGTCCTGTCCTCTTTTGCAAAAATATTGGAAAGACATTTTTAACATTATCTCAACTGAATTGATTTACAACCTCACCCTGTCACTGCAATTTTTGGATTACCAAGGATAGAGTCTGGCCATTTATCTGCTTCCACTTACCGTATGATTGCCTTTGTTACATTAATGGCCAAACGATCCATTTTGCTTAAATGGAAGGATCAAATACCCCCTACTACTTTTCAATGGTTCTCTCAAACTATATCATGTTTAAACTTGGAAAAAATTAGGAGTGGTACCGTTGATCCTTCGCTTAAATTTGAAGATATTTGGAGTCCATTTATCCAATATTTTCACATGATATGTGTATTCAATAACTTTCTAATTTAAAGGAACGGAGTTGATGACATAATATTGCTCTGTTTTTACTGAGAAATTTCAGTCCAGTCTTTTTTTTTCTTTTTTTTGTTCTTTTTTGAAATTTTTCTGTTTAGTTTGGTTTGATATATGGTTTATAATTTTTCTTATTGATTTGGGGATTTTTTTACTTTCTTTTATATATATAATAAATCTTTTTCTTTCCTTCCTTTTATATTATATTCATTTACTAAGAGATCATGGGATCTACAAATTTTTTTTATATTTTATTGTTCTTTATGATTATCTATGCTATGATTGTTCCCCTGATCTCTTTGTATTACATGTACAAACATTGATGTTATGTATTAATCTGTATTAATTTGAAAACTAATAAAAAGATTGAAAAAAAAGAGTTCATCCTTTAGCATATGAGAGGTCAGTTCAAGAATCTGATAACAGCGGGATAGAAGCTGTCCTTGAGCCTGGTGGTACGTGTTCTCAGGCCTTTGTATCTTCTGCCTGATAAGAAGAGAGAATAACCAGGGTGTGAGGGGTCCTCAATTATGTTAGCTGCATTCTTGAGGCAGCGGGAAGTGTAGACAGAGTCAATGGAGGGGAGGCTGGTTTGTGTGATGGAATGGGCTGTGTTCACAACTCTCTGCAATTTCTTGCAGTCTTGGACAGAGTATGCAGAGGTCAATGGCTAGGTTATTTCTGGGCATGCATTCTGGGCAGGCTTAATTTACTAAAAAAGAAAGTTCTCTGGTTTTAGGTCAGTGTGAATGAGCTTGTTGTCATGTAAAAAGTTTACTGCATGGCAGGTCTGGAAGGCCATGTGCCGCACTTGATGGATGGGGTATGGCGAGTAGTTGTTATCCTTCAGGAAGTCAAAGGTACTCTGGCCCAGCAACTCAAAGGATATACCCATGTGGCCATGGTAATTGAACCAGTCAAACATCTGCACGCATTGAAATTTGTTTTCAGGATCCTTCTCGTTGATTTTCTCCAGCACGTTGATTTGTAAAGAGTTGCTGTGTAAAGAGTCTGCAGAAGCTGGGGTTGTTCTTGGAACAGAGAGGTTTAAGAGTACATCGAAGTGTTCAAAATTCTGATCCATTGGAAACAAAAGGACATCACTGGTGGCACAATGTTTGGCAATCAGAGGACAAGGACTTACATTTTTTGGTTAAATATAGAGGTGGGACGTTTTCTTTGTTGCCGTGAGTTGTGATCTGGAATGTGCTGTCTGAATGCGAGGTGGAAGCAGATTCAACAGTGACCTACATAAAGGAATTGGGTGGACACTTAGACGGAAACAGTCCGGAGATATGGTGAAAGAGGAGCATAATGTGACCCATCAGTTAGCTTTTTCAGAGCCAATACAGGAACAAGAAGTCAAGTGGCTTCCTTTATGATTCCATAACTTAATAGCAATATCAGATTAGGTGGAAAATGAGAGGTCAGATGGACAATGGCCTTTTCCATCCTTCCTATTTCCTTGTTTCCATTTTATTGGCTTCCCTGGGTGCTCCAAGTAGGTTGTGACACTCCCATCAGTGGATTCTGGTTCTGATTGTCACAATTTCACTGGTCTGCTGGGCCAGGTTAATCCACATGGTGTGGATGCAGTTCATATTTAGACTAGACTATAATAGTTTATTTGAACCAGCAGGGCTTTTACACCAGTCTAGTAGCTTTCACAGTCTGAAGCTGACCTAGAGGACATGAGGATAGGTTGAGCGAGCTAGGGCTTTTCTCTTTGGAGAGAAGGAGAGTGAGAGGTGACTTAATGGAGGTATACAAGATGATAAGAGACATAGATCGAGTGGACAGTCAGAGACTTTTTCCCAGGGCGAAATTGGCTAACATGACGGGGCATAATTTTAAGGTGATTGGAGGAAGGTATAAGGGGGATGTCGGGGGTAAGTTTTTTACACAGAGAGTGGTGGGTGCGTGGAACACACTGCCGTCAGAGGTTGTGGGGGCAGATACATTAGGGACATTTAAGAGACTCTTAGATAGACACATGAATGATAGAAAAATAGGGGGCTATGTGGGAGAGAAGGGTTAGATAGATCTTAGAGCAGGATAACATGTCGGCACAACATTGTGGGCTGAAGGGCCTGTACTGTGCTGTGGTGTTCTATGTTCTATGTATGTAGATTTGTTGTTAAAATTTCAGTTATGATTATTGATGCTTGCAACACAACACCAGTCTCATGGTGCAAGTAAACCATTATCTTGCTGTAACTTCAACTAAAACCTAGTTAATCAGGGTAAACTTGTAAAGTGCTTACTGACATTCATGACTCCTAGCAAAACGTCAAGCTTAAAATTCTTTTCCTAATGCTCCATGTACACAAGACATCACCCCTTCATTTCTGAAATGTCTTCAAACCGAAACCTTGGTGCTTTCCCCATGATAGCCTTGAAAATTCCCACTGCCTTCGCCTCACCATTGTTGGTTGTGTCTTCAGCTGCCTGAAGTTCCTCAGGTCATAAAGTTATAGAAGGATACAGCACAGAAAACAGACTCTTCAGCTCACCAAATCGATGCTGACCCATATTAACACTAAACATACCTTAACCCACCATTCCCATCACTCCTCACCCAACCCCCAAATTTTACCACTCACCTATACACCAGGGGCAATTTACAGTGACCAATTAACCTACCAACCCACACGTCTTTGGAATGCATGAGGAAACTGGAACACCCGTGGAAACAGAGGCAGACACAGGGAGAACAAGCAAACTCCACCTGATCAGCTCATGATTTGATGGAGCCTGTGTAGAAACAGCTCTACTCGCTGTGCCACTGAGCTGCCCAAATTCCGGTCTTAAACCTCTTCATCCCTCCTTCCGTTTATAAAGTCCAGCTTTGTTTATTTGACCAAAATTTGGGTCATTTGTCCTAATATCTCCTTATGTGGTTAAGGGCCAAATTTTGTTCGATGCTGCTACTTTGAAACAACTTGTTTCCCAAACTGTAGTTGTTATATAATTCCAAGTTAGTTTTGTTGGTATGAAAAATAGCAGGAAATCTCTTAGAATACTTAGAATTCAATAAATACAGAAGCAAAACAAAAACACAACCAGAGAATTTGGATTAAGAGAAAAACAGCAAGAGCCATCGACGTGGATAATATATGTAAAGCTACAGTAGGACTTAAGTAACCATTTGCAATATGAATCCCCAAGCCTTGGGTCTTGCCAAATCCCCAGAGTTAGTGTCATGCTTGCACACTGGCTCTGTGGGATACACCTTTGCTTCTGAGTCAGAAGGCTGTGAGTTGAATGCCATTGCCAAGTACAACATACAGGCTGACACTCTATCATGTTATTGTTGGACTGCTACACTGCTGGAGACGGTTTTTGAATGACATTAAAACAAAGTCTTGACTGCCCATATAATTGGATGTCAAGCAACCCATAGCACTGATTTGGAGTGTAAAGAATTTGCCCCCAATGTTCCTTTGCTTCTTGGGGACCCTGTTGTATATTATTTAGTTTGCAAATGTGCCAGCACTTATAAAAAGTAGCTCTCTGAATGTAAATTGCTTTGGGACATTGTGAATGGTGCTGCATAAATGTGTATTAATTTCTCACATCCATATAGAGAATTTAAATCTGCGTCCCTAGTAATGTGCACACATCTCCAATTGAAATCTCGCTCTCTCACCCAGCCCCTCCACCCATCCGAGAGGGAAATCTCTACACTGGCAGCAGGTTGAGATTTGTCACATTCTAATAATATTTTTCCTTTTCACAACAATTTCCTGGGAAATCACTCACTCCATGTCACCTGAATAACATGGACACACAGGCACTGCTGCATTCTGGAAATTACATTATTAATCAAGATTTATTTCTCTGGGGTTTCTGCATGAAGTTTACACCAGTTCCATATCAGTTTATTGTGGCCAGTAATTTGTTGAATGTCAAAAGGACTTGCAAGAAGAAAAAAATTATCAAATACACACAGCGTCTAATCGGTTTAAAAGATTACTGACCTGAGGATTGATTAAAAAATAATACACAGAAATGATTGCTAGTCCCAGCTATTACATTTATTATTAAAATCCTTCAGAAACCTCTAACCAATTGTACTCAAATTTTGAATAGTTTCAGAGGATGTACTTTGGTAGTGGTGATCTTGATAGACAATAGATAGTTTAACAATGGTGCTTATTTCTAATTCAGGGAATCGTTATTATTTTTTGCTTCATGTATTGAAGGTGACCTGGATCCCTTGTGTAAGTACAGTTCTGATTTATATCACTCCCGACAAGAGCCGTCACTTCACAGCCTGAAATTCCTCCTTCAACCAGTAGCATCTGGTTTTGTTGCCGATGTCGAGCCATCGACAGAATGACAGAACCAGTTAGGTTTTTGGAACATGTTTTTCTACAGGATGAAATTTTGTGACCTGCTTTTTAATTATGGAGAAAACCTGATGATCTTTGCTTTTCTCTTGGGAGCAAAACATCTGCTGTAAAATTGGAAATCGAGCAGGGATGATATTGGCTGCTGTATGTGGTGGCGGTCCTATAACTGTGCATTGCCAGAGTGGAGGTCTTCTGCTTTCCTGCCACCCATGCCCTGGTTTTCTATCCTCCCTCCCTGATTGTCTTGGTGTCACCATTTAACCTTTTATTGACATCTTTTGTTCCTTTACTCCTTTTTTTGTTCCTTTTTGTTCCTTTACGGTGGTGGAGGCGGATACGATAGGGTCTTTCAAGAGACTGTTAGATAGGTATATGGAGCTGAGTAAAATAGAGGGCTATGGGTAAGCCTAGTAATTTCTAGGGTAGGGACATGTTCGGCACAGCTTTGTGGGCCGAAGGGCCTGAATTGTGCTCTAATTGTTCCACGTTCTATGTTTACTTCTCTTTTCACTTTGCTTCATCATCCATTTTGTTATTTTCCACCCTGTCACAGACTTCACCTTTCCTTCTCTTTCTGACCTTTGTCTTTGATTATAAGTGGTTAAATCACTATCATCATCCAGTTCTGCTGACTCACTGAAACGTTAATTCTGTTTCCCTCCCCTCGGATGCTGCCTGACCTGCTGAGTATTTCCAGCACTTCTGTTTTTATTTCAGATAAATGTATTACTTTTCTTGTTTACACCATTTGTCAAAGTTAAAGTCGAGTTTGTTGTCATATGCACAATATGTAGGGTCACACAGCATGAAAACAGGCCCTTCGGCCCATCTGATCCATGCTGACTATGTTGCCCAGTGAACTAGTCCCATCTACCCGTGTTTGACCCTGAGCCCTCTAAACCTCTACTATCCATGGACTTATCTGGATGTCTTTTAAATGTATGCACAAGTGCAATGAAAAACCTACTTGCATCAGTATCACAGGCACATAGCATTAGAGACAGAGAATTCACAAGAAAAATATAAATTAAACATAAATGCTACAAAGTTATACAAGAAAGAACACAATTAGAATTAAAAAATGTCTACTGCAGTGCAAAGTGTTCAAAGTGGTCATAGTCTGTTTCTTACTGCTGCTAGTTTCCAATTGACTAATTGTGGTATTGTTCTGAAGGGAGGTTTTTGTAATTCTGTTCTACATATGTCAAGAATTAAAAGTCTTTTATTTATTTATCCTTCTCACACATCACCAAACACTTCAGGGGCAATTAATACTTCAAAGCTCATTGGCTGTTTTCGTAACTTGGTGCAGTAGAAAATCAGAAATGAAAACTCACCAGGTCAGGCAGGATCTATCCGAGAGGGAAAGTATTATTATTTCCAGTCAATTAACTTTCATTGGAGCTGGGAAGCAAGTTTTAACGCGCAAAGAAATTGTGAGGATGAACATAAAAGGAAGTGTGGTGTGAAAGGGTGTAAAATGGGATCAATTAATTGACAAAAGGGATGATGCTACCAAGCAAAAGGGGATGGCGATGGAACATATAAAGAATCAAAATATGACTGATGAGCAGATGTATTGGTATTGGTTTATTGGTAAATGGGAGAAACAGTGTCAATGAAATGATTGAACTCATTGTTGAGTCTGGAAGGCTGTAATCTACTTAGTCTGAAGATAAGGTGCTGTTCCTCAAGCTCATGTATTGGCACAATGTAGGAGGACGTCGACAGAGGATCAGATTGGGAGTGGGATGGAGAATTCAAATGACAACAGAAAGACTTCTGAATGGAAGAGTTGTATTCTTTCTTTTAATAGGATCATACAGCACAGAAAGAAGTCACATGCCGTCCACTGCTGACTTTTTAATTGAGCCCAGTGTTTTTTTGATGAACCCGTATCATTGATTTGAGCATCGATCGCTGGGAAGGCCTTTTATGGCATGGGAATAAACATTTTATGCACTGTAAATATCAACACAGGCTTTAGAAGCACAATGTCCTTATGGCATTTGTAGTGAGCTGTTAGGTTGTTATAAACAGCATTTGCGATGTAGGAATATGTGAAAGTAGATTGTGTTTCATACAGAGCACTTGAGGACTGACCCAGAGGAATACTGCATCTTGGAACTGCTGGTTGTAATTCAATTGGAATCAAGTTAAATCTGCTTGTGCATGAAATTACCAGTGGTATTCTCTCATCGCTAGGCTTCCATTTGCTGATATAAGGTTTGGATTACTGTTTGGTAATATTACGAGAAGCGTTAGACTTTGACGAGGACAGCTGCTTTGTACCAGGAAATTAGCGTTATATAATAAACGCGTTAAAATATATCCCAGTGTATTCTGTGTAAGGAGACTGAAGGGAGGTTAACTGAAGTGTATAAAGTTAGGATGGACAGGAAGGAAAAAGCTGATTACTGGGAGACAAATTTAAGGTGGAGACACAAGAGGCTGCAGATGTGTCTGGAGCAACAAACTATCTGCTGGAGAAACTCAGGGGGTTGAGCAGCAACTGTGAGGGGAAAGGAATCGTCAATGTTTTAGGTTGAAACCTATATCAGGACTCGGGTCACTGGTTCTGATGTAGGGTTTCAAGTCCCTCCAACAGATTGTTTGTTGCCTCAAATTTAAGGTAATTGGTTGAGGGACAGGAGGGGAGTTGAGGAAAATATCTTCATCTGAAGAGAATTAGAGATCTGGAACTCAGTGCCCAAAAGAGTGGTGGAGGTGGAAATCCTCACGAAACTTAAGGAACCTGAATCACCACTTGAAAAGCCCAAACCAAGTCCGCTACAGATGGAGAGGCGAGATGTGGGAGGAACATAAATAGTCCAACCATATCTACTGTGCTTCAAATGACCTTCTTCTGTGCATTAATTTTTATGAATCTATGATTCTAAATCTCTTCAGTACATGTTTTCACTAAAAGCCTGCCTGATGCTAAAGTATTCACTTTGATAAGTGTCCTGTACATTAGCTGCATGTTCAGCATCCACTGAGTTAAACAAAATATTACAAATTAAAGTATTAATATGGCATTTCTGTTAGTTCACATTTTTATACATCAGCAAGAATTAATTTTCTTATGAGTAGCACAGCTTGTTTTATTTCCTTATTGAAGGACACTGACTGCATATAATCAGGATTCAACGTGTCAAATATTTTGACAGGCACAACATGATCAAACAGTTCCTCACTGGCAAAAGCTTCTCATTACTGCTCTTAAATTTTCATCACCTCTCATCACCAACAGAAGTAGACACCTACCAAAAGACTTCTGTTTCTTTCGGCTTTTTGGAGTCTATATGTCTGATGATAGACATGAGATTTCACAGAGCTTGCTGGCATTCCCTGCATATGTGACTGACATTTGTAAGTCTAACTATAGTCTCCTCCTGCATCAAATGCAAAAAAAAATCTGTTCCTTATTTAAAGAAGCAAATGGTAATATACCACATTGATCTCTCTGTGTGTTTTCTTCAATAATCTGTTCTGAGACAACATTTCACAACTCATTAATCAGTATCTTAACATTCATATAAAACAGTCAAAGATTAACCAGAATGGTCTCCTGTTAATACATTATCAAGATTTTGTTTAAATCACAAGTCTTGAGGTCTTTACACTGGCATCAATAAGAATGGCCTGCTTTGGGGAAGTCGACTGAATGAAGAGGGATTGCTCAGTAGAGAATGTTCAATTTGCTCTGTAGATGTTTGGTAGATTAATCAAGCTGTGAGCACAAATTATTTTATGTTTGTATCAATATCAGTCTTTGCTCAATTTGTTTTCCATTCTCATATCTAGAGTAGAATTGGCAAAGCCTATTTGAAGTCTGCAACACAATCTAGGATAAAGATAAGTTCAGTGAATTGGCAAAATCTAGGTGGAGGAAGGTTAAGGTATGTACTTCAGTGGGAAAAATCGAAAGGAAGACTGTTACCTAAACAGAGACGTACTACAAAGAGTAAAATAAAGCAGGAACTGCAAGCAATGCTCAGCAGATCAGGTAGCATCTGTGGAGAGAGAAAAGGTGGCAGCATTACAGCATCCGTACAGTTCTGATAAACAGTGATTGACTGAACCATTGACTTTCTTTCCCTCTTTTCACTGCTCCTGTCTGACCTGCTGAGTATTTCCATCATTTTGTTACTTGTAAGAAAGCAAATGGCAGTTGAGAGAGGAATAAGGATGAATTTACAGGCTACTTGCTGACTGGTATAAGGGCAAAGTGAGGTAAAGTGATTTGGAACTAGATTTAGCACCAAATCAGTTTGAGCTGAGATTGCAACAGATACCAAAGTCAAAGTTGAGTTTATTGTCATATGCACAAATTTACTTGCAGCAGCATCACAGGCACATAGCACCATATAAGCAGCATTCACAAGAAAAACATAAATTAAACATAAATTGAACACAATTTTTACAAGAAAGAACACAACTAGAACAAAAAAAGTCCATTTTAGTGCAAAGTGGTCATAATGTTGCTGAACTGTAGTGATGAGGGTTTTGCCGGTTGGTTCAAGAACTAATTAACTGATGAATAGAAATAAGTTGAAAATATTGGTATTTACTGTGAACAAATGCAAGCTAATGATGCAAGTACTGAGAACGTAAACTAAATGCCTCTGGGCTTTGGAACAGGGAGATATGGAATCTGTGGATTTTCCCCTGAAGCCAGTCATCTGCTGTAAGATGAATTTGATAGTGCACCATCCTTTCTTTGTGCTGATTAACACCATCCAGCGGACATAGAATCATGGAAATTAGGAACAAAATCAGACCATTTGACCTTCAAGCCTGCTCCACAGTCAGTATGATTGTGGCTGATCATCTAGCTTCCCCTGTTCCAGCTTTCTCCCTATGTCCCCTGGTCTCTTTAGCCATGGGTACTACAGTATTATTATTATTTATTATTATTGGTTTACTATTGTCACATGTACCGAGGTACAGTAAAAACTTGTCTTGCATACTGTCCATAAAGATCAATTCATCACAACAGTGCATTGAAGTAATACAAAGTAAAACAATAACAGAATGCAGAATAAAGTGTTATAATTACAGAGAAAGTGCAGTGCAGGCAGACAATAAGGTGCAAGGTCACAACAAGGTAGATTATGAGGTCAAGGGTCCACCTTATCGTACTAGGGAACCGTTCAATAGTCTTATAACAGAGGGATGGAAGCTGTCCTTGAGCCTGGTGGTACGTGCTTTCAGGCTTTTGTATCTTCTGTCCGATGGGAGGGGAGAATGTCCGGGGATGGGTGGGCTCTTTGATTATGCTGGCTGCTTTACTGAGGCATCTAATACCGTCTTGAATACAATGATTTTCCCTGAACTACCTTCTGTGGCAGGGAATTCCACAGGCTCATTACCCTTTGGTGAAGAGACTTCTAATCTCCATCCCAAATGGCCTACTCTGAACCCTTAAGCTGTGATGCGGACACAAGAGACTGCAGATGCTGGAATCTGGAGCAACACACAAAATGCTGGAGGAACTCAGCAGGTCAGAAAGTATCTATGGAGGGAAATGGGTATTTGACGCTTCGGGTCGAGACCCTTCACCTAGACCCTTCATTGACAAGGGATAGAAGGATACGGACCATGTGCAGGCAGATGGGATGAGTTAGACTGACATCATGGTCGGCAAGGATGTTCTGGGCTGAAGGGCCTATTCCTGTGCTGTACTGTTCTATGAGGGTCCAAACAGCTGCCTCCTGTTTTTAGATTTCTTGATATGTGTGCAACAGATCTTTCAGATCAGAAAAAGGTTCAGAGGAATATGGGCCAAACACAGGCAAGCGGGACCAGCTCAGATAGACATCTTGGTCAGCATGGATGAGTTGGGGCAAAGGGCCTGTTTACGTACTGTTTCACTCTATGGCTCTGTGATTCTATTTGGTTGAACAGCAAAGTTGAACTGATGTCCAAAATGTGTTGCAAAGTTCAAACCAAGGACCTGCTACCTGATGTGTTTTGTCTTTAACTCATGTAAAGCATGATTTTGATTTTTCTTCCAAACATTTGCAGACTTTTTTTTATTATTTCTTATACTTCAAGGTGCTTACAAATGCATATGGCCCCCACTAACGTTAAAACAGAAAACACTGCAAACACTCCACAGGTCAGGTAGCATCTGTGGAAAGAGAAACAGAGTTAATGTTTCAGGTCGAGACTCATCCCTGGTCCTGGTCTTCTGCTCTATTTCTCCCTCCACAGATGCTGCCTGATCTGCTGAGTGTTTGCAGTATTTTCTATTTTTATTTTGGATTTCCAGCATCTGCAGTTTTTATTTTTATCTGGGATACCCACAATTGTTTTGAAGGACAATTGGGAAAAAATCTTTCCATGGTTACTGCAGTAGTCTTCTGCACTAGCAGAATTTAATCATTACCAGGGTCAGGGAAATGAAGGCCTTCAGGCTTAACAAAAATTGCCTCATACATAGCTGTTTCAATTTGTCCCTATCAGCTGACAGGTCCTAAAACCCAATCATCTGCATCAGAAACTGTGGAGAACAGAAACATTGTCAAAAAGCTCCACTCTCATTATTGTTCATTTATGAAAGCTTTCTCCACTTCTAAATCACGCAGCTAATAAGTAAGAACTGGCTGCAGACCCCTAAGGTTCACAGAATTCAATGGAACTAAAACTAGGAGAAGATGTAAAACAAGTTTCTGACTTTGAAGCAAAGTCAAAATTGAGTTTATTGTCATATGCACAAGTACATGTATGCATAGGTACAATGAAAAACATTCCTTGCAGCGTGGTAGTGTAGCGGTTAGCATAACGCTATTACAGCCCCAGCGACCATGGTTCAATTCCCACTGCTGTCTGTAAGGAGTTTGTACGTTCTCCCCGTGTCTGCGTGGGTTTCCTCTGGGTGCTCCGGTTTCCTCCCACTTTCCAAAGATGTACAAGTTAGGGGTTGTGGGCATACTATGTTGGTGCTGGAAGCGTGGCGACATTTGCGGACTGTTCCCAGAACACTCTACGCAAAAAGATGCATTTCACTGTGTGTTTCGATGTACATGTGACTAATAAATAAATATCTTATCTTATCACAGGCATATAGAATCAGCTAAGCAGCATTCACAAGAAAAACATAAATTAAACATAAATTATACACAATTTTACAAGAAAGAACACAATTAGAACAAATAAAACAAAATGCATTTTAATGCAAGGTGATCAAAGTGGTCATAGTGTTGCTATACTGAGGTAGTGATTAGGGTCGTGCAGGTTGGTTCAAGAACCGAATGGTTGAAAGGAAGTAGCTGTTCCTGAACCTGGTGGTGTGGGACTTCAGGCTTCTGGACCTCCTGCCCAATGGTAGCTGCGAGAAGATGACATGGCCCGAATGGTGGGGATCTTTGATGATAGGTGTTGTCTTCTTGAGGCACCACCTCTTGTAGATACTACCGATGGTGGGGAGGGATGTGTCCGTGATGTATTGGGCTGAGTTCGCTACTCTCATTATGTCAAATAATATTTTTTTCAAAGTCAAGAGCTATACCATGCTCTTTAATGGAGGCAGATTCTGCAACTGCAAATCTTAATATTTATACACTACTTTTGCTACTTTTGCAATTTTGATGTAAAACTTGCACTAAAACAAAATCTGTGTTATATTTATTTTCTCTCTGGGTATGGGTGGATCATTCAGGCTGTGACTGACTGCTAACTTCCCAGGACTGCCACCTGCATCAATCACTTCAAAAGTACCTTATAGGTGATAAATAACAACAAAACAACCTCCATTAATCTCGGACCTTTAATGTGGGAAAATGTCCCAAGTTTTTCTCAAGATAACAATATCCGAAGACCATCCACCTAGGAAGATGTTGGAGAAACAAGACAGTCAAGATCTTGAGTTCTTGGTTGCATGCCATTTCAACTGCCCTTCCCATTCCCACACTGAACTGTCTGTCCTCGGCCTTCTCCATTGCTGGGTGAGGCCAAATGCAAATGAGAAGACCAGATCCTCATACCCTACCTGGTTAGCTTACAACCCAATGGTATGAACATTGGTATTGGTATTGGTTTATTATTGTCATTTGCACCAAGGTACAGTGAAAAACTTGTCTTGCATACTGATCATACAGATCAATTCATTTCACAGTGAAGATACATTGAGTTAGTACAGAGTGCATTGACGTAATACAGGTAAAAACAATAACAGTACAGAGTAAAGTGTCACAGCTACAGAGAAAGTGCAGTGCAATAAGGTGCAAGGTCACAACAAGGTAGATCGTGAGGTCATAGTCCATCTCATCGTATAGGGGAACTGTTCAATAGTCTTATCACAGTGGGGTAGAAGCTGTCCTTGAGCCTGGTGGTACGTGCCCTCAGGCTCCTGTATCTTCTGCCTGATGGGAGAGGAGAGAAGAGAGAATGACTTGGGTGGGTGGGGTCTTTGATTATGCTGGCTGCTTCACCAAGACAGCAAGAGGTAAAGACAGAGTCCAAGAAGGGGAGGCTGGTGTCCATGATGCACTGGGCTGTGTCCATAACTCTCTGCAGTTTCTTGCGGTCCTGGGCAGAACAGTTGCCGTACCAAGCCGTGATGCATCCAGATAGGATGCTTTCTATGGTGCATCGATAAAAGTTGGTGAGAGTCAAAGGGGACAAACCAAATTTCTTTAGCCTCCTGAGGAAGTTGAGGCACTGGTGAGCTTTCTTGGCTGTGGCATCTATGTGATTTGGCCAGGACAGGCTGTTGGTGATGTTCACTCCCAGGAACTTGAAGCTCTCAACCCTGTTGACCTCATCACCATTGATGTAGACAGGTGCATGTACACCACCCCCTTTCTTGAAGTCAATGACCAGCTCTTTTGTTTTGTTGACATTGAGGGAAAGGTTGTTGTCATGACACCATTCCAGTTAGCTATCTCCTTCCTGTACTCCGACCCATCGCTGCTTGAGATACGGCCTACAACGGTGGTATCATCTGCAAACTTGTAGATGGAGTTAGAGGAGAATCTGGCCACACGGTCATGAGTGTATAGGGAGTAGAGTAGAGGGCTGAGGACGCAGCCTTGTGGGGCACCAGTGTTGAGAATAATCGTGCCAGAGGTATCGCTGCCTATCCTCACTGATTGCGGTCTGTTGGTTGAACACATCTCTTGTGTTCCTTTTTCTTTCCATCTGATCTACCCAGGTTCTCTCAGCCCCTTCCCCGTTTTCCATCCTCCACCTTCAGATCCCATTACCCAGTTTCTTTCCCCGCCCCCACCTAGTCCCATGTGCCCCATCAGCCACACATTTAAACACTAGATCTCCTGTGCCCTCCCCCACACGTTCCAACTGCCTGTCACCTCTCCTTTTCTGGTTCCACTTATCAGACTCCAGAATCTGTAGCCCTTTGCGGTCTCCACTTACCACCTCCCAGTTTCTGTCGCTATCTTCCCCCCTCGCCACCCATCGTCCCTTCCTCATCTGGATCCAACTATTGCCTGACAGCCCTTGCTTCACCTCTTTGTACTGACTCCTCCCCTCGACACTCAGCTGTCGACCACCCTTCGCCTCCACAGATGCTGCCTGACCCACTGAGTTCCTCCAGCAATTCGCTTTTATGGAACATAGAACAGAGCAGCACAGGAACAGGCCCTTCAGCCCACGATGTCTGTGCCGAACACAATGCCAAATTAAACTAAATCTCTTCTGCCTGCACATGATCCAGATCCCTCCATTCCCTGCATACTCGTGAGTCTATCTAAAAGCCTCTTAAACATCACTATTGTATCTGCTTCGACCTCTGCCTCTGGCAGCCTGTTCCAGGCACCCATCACCCTCTGCATAAAAAACTTGTCCCACACCTCTTCCTTAAACTTACCCCTCTCACCTTAAATGAAAGTCCTTTTCTGTTTGACATCTCCACCCTGGAAGAATTTTTTTTAGAAAATTCTACCAGGTTTCCCCTCAGTCTCTGACGCTCTAGAGAAAACAACACAAGTTTGTCCAACTTCTTCTTATAGTTCATGCCCTCTAATCCAGGCAGCACCCTGGTGAACCTCTTCTGTACACTTCCCAAAGCTTCCACATCCCTCCTGTGATGGGGTGACCAGAATTGCACACAATACTCCAAGAGCAGTCTAACCAAACTTTTATACAGCTGCAAAATGACTTCCTGACTCTTATACACAATGCCCCGACCGATGAAGGCAAGCGAGCCATATGCCTTCCATATCACCCTATCGACTTGCATGGCCACTTTCAGGGAGATAAGAACATAGACCCCAAGATCCCTACAATCATGAAGGTGTTAGATAGACAGCGAAAAGTTTGCATTTGAAGTGTGTCTAAAAGGAGCTTAGAGAGGCAACTGTAATATCTATGGTTTATGTAATTTTAGATTGGCCTCACTTTAAACACCATACCATGTGACCAACTGATAAATGTTTTTATTTTGCAGTGACATTGAGGGTAGAATGTTGAAGAGGTTCTTCATTGACCTCTGGGGAGAAGCTGGCACACACCAGTGAAATGGCACTTTGCAAAGTTAAGATTTATTTTTTCTAAAGTAAGATGTTGAGACAAGAAGTCAGAAGCTCTGGTTTGTGAAACTATGAAATGTGGACGCTGTGCTTGAATCAGAATACCAGAGCCACTGGTGATCCATCCCAACCGAGATAACATGGAGACATGCGTCGAAAGTCAGTGAACAGTGTTATTCAGTTAAGACAGTGCACAAGAAGTCTGATACCCACACCACTAAGGAGTGGAGACTCAGTGTGGATGAACTCTACATCAACAGAAGGCAACGGTGATTCGACACACATTGTAGCTCAGGTCATACATGTCCATGATAGAGATGGCATTCCATATTCAAAGAGCAGACATGGAATGAGCCTGGAAAAGCAGTCTGGAAGACTTAGTACCGAAGTAAAACAGATGGGGCAGTTTGTTCATTTTTCTTTTTGCTTTCTATTATTAAAGGAGGGGTGTAATGTATCTGACTTATGGAACACTGGATTAGTAGCACTTTAAGAATTATAGCATGTGATTTACTGCTTTCTATGTAAATATTTCAGCAATGTTTAGGACAGAACCTTTCAGAGACCTGCTATGGGGAGAAACTGCTTGTCTGTGTGGTCCTAGGCACACAGTTGAGAAATGCTTCTTCATATACAACACAATTTCTAGGCACATGTCCTTGATGCTGTTATCTGAGAAGGATCATTCAGTCTCACCTCTGATCTGGATTTCAACTACTAACTTGTGTGAAGATGTTCTTCCTGACATCACCTTTCATGAATAATAAAAACAACTGATTCTGGAGAGAGAAACAGTATTCATGTTGAAACATTAACCCTGTTTCTCTCTCCACAGATGCTGCTTGACCTGTTAAATATTTCCAACATTTTCTGGTTTTTATTTCAGATTTCCAGCATCTGCATAAAGTCGGAGTTAAACAGCATGGAAACAGGCCCTTGGGCCCAACTGGTCCATGCCAACCAAGTTGCCTTCCTAAGCTAGTCCCATATGCCTGCAATTGGCCCATATCCCTCTAAACCTTTCCCATCCATAAATCATCCTGGTGTCTTATAAACATTGTTATCTGCAGTTAGTTGATTTTTGAGCACATTTTACACGCCTGGGTCTACACTTAAAGTTGTGCCTCTTTATTTTAGGCACATCCAACAGAAGATCAAGTTTCCCTCCAAATCCTTCAAAAGATCAGATTAAAGCAATGGAATACAAACCTAATCCATGTGACCTGCCGGTATAACTAAACTTTGTGAAACTTTAATCTTTATCTCAATCAAAGATAAATCCAGGATGTGGATGTGGCCACTCACTCTGTGTAGACTACATTAGAAGTGCAACTTTGCAATTCTTCCTCTGTTCTATCCCTTCCTGCATGAGTAGACCCATTAATGGTGGTAATAAGGCTAGTAAACCACAAAATAATCAATAATAATTAAAGGTTTCCTTCAGGAAGCATTTACACCTGCCGCAACTAACTGAGAACTAATTCATCTCAGGCTACTGTGGCTCTTGAGCTATTATTTCCATGAACTCCTCTGAGCCAATTCCAACTTCCTGTCTGTGAAGTATAATCAACAAATTGTGCCACAATTTCGAAATGTTATAAGGCTGTGATTGAAAGCAAACATGTGCTCTGAATCTGGATTGTTCCAAACTGCATTCACAGTCTGAAAAGCAGAAGTAGGTTCATGGTTTGGGTTTTCTTTTGACTTCCATGATTAATGAGGAATCAGATCAAACCCTGTGCTTATTGTGCAAAATGGACTGGGAATTGGTTTATTATTGTCACGTGTACTGAGATACAGTGAAAAACTCTGTTTTGCGTGCAATCCATACAGATCATTCCAAACACTAGTACATCAAGATAGTACAAACAAAAAAGCAATAACAGAATGCAGAATATAGTGTTATAGTTACAGAGAAAGTGCAGTGCAGGTAGACAAATAAGGTGCAAGGGCCATGATGAGGTAGATCAAGAGATCAAGAGATCAAGAGTTTTATAACAGTGGTATAGAAGCCTGATGGTACGTGCTTTCAGGCTTTTGTATCTTCTGCCTGATGGGAGAGTTCCTCGATTATGTTGGCTGCTTTTCTGAGACAGCGGGAAGTATAGACGGAGTCAGTGGAGGGGAGCGTGTTTCTTGTGAAAGAATGGACTGTGTCCACAACTCTCTGCAATCCTTTGTTTTGATGTTAAAATTGTTAGAAGATCCTGAATCCTGGAAAAAGCCACATACTGGTCAAATAAGGAATAACCATCACCATCTCTGTAAGACTTGATCACATCTCCCCACTGCATCTCCTGTGCCACCACCCCCCCCCCCACCCCCCCCCCCCAACCACTCCAAGATATCTGCACGGATTCAATTCTGGGCTTCTAATCACCTCTGATTTTAACATCTCTCCAGTTAGTGGCCGAGCCTTCAGCTGTCAAGGCTCTAAACTCTCTCTGAACCTCTCCTCTCAAATCTCCTTCTCTCTTTCTCTTAAATAGTGACATTGTGTCATAACCACAACCTTTCCCTCAATGTCAGCAAAACAAAAGAGCTGGTCATTGACTTTAGGAAGGGAGGCAGTGCATGTGGTCTACATCAATGGTGCTGAGGTCAAGAGGGTTGAGAGCTTCAAGTTCCTTGGAGTGATCATCACAAATATGGTTCAACCACATAGTTGCCACGGCCAAGAAAGCTCACCAGTGCCTCCACTTCCTCAGGAGGGTAAAGAAGTTTGGCATGTCCCCTCTGAACCTCACCAATTTTTATAGATGCACCATAGAAAGCATCTTATCTGGATGCATAACGGCTTGGTATGGCAACTGCTCTGCCCGTGACCGCAATAAACCGTAGAGTGTTGCGGACGCAGCCCAGCGCATCATGGAAACCAGCCTCCGTCTACACTTCTTGATGCCTTGGTAAAGCAACCAACATAATCAAAGACCCCACCCACCCCGGACATTCTCTTCACCCCCTCCCATCAGGCAGGAGACAGAAAAATCTGAAAGCACGTACCGCCAGGCTCAAGGACAGCTTCTATCCTGATGCTAGAAGACTATTGAACGGTTCCCTAAAACGATGAGATGGACTCTTGACCTCACAATTTACCTCGTTATGACCTTGCACCTTATTGTCTACCTGCACTACACTTCCCTGTAGCTGTTACACTTTATTCTGCATTCTGTTATTGGTTTACCCTGTACTACCTCAATGCACTGTTTAATAATTGATCTGTATGAACGGTACGTATGAGTAGTTTTTCACTGTACCTCAGTGCATGTGACAATAATAAACCAATTCCAATTCCAATTCCATTTCTCTTTTTTTCCTTTGAGGAGAATGTTAAAACATTTGACCAAGCTTTAAGCCAACTGTCCTCATATCTCCTTATTTGCCCCTGTGCTAAATTTTATTTCATCATTCTCCTGTGATATTTTAGTTCATTAAAAGTGCTGGATAAAGACAATTTGTTGGTGTTTTGACCAACAGATGTGGAGACATTTTGAAGATTATGCGCATTTGGTCATAGAATCATGCAGCAGGTCATACAGCAGGGCAACAGGCCTTTCAGCCCAACTCGTCCACGCCGATCAAGTTGTCTACTTGAGCTAGTTCTGTTTCCCCATGTTTGGTCCACATCCCTCTAAACTTTTCCTATCCATGTACCTGTCTGAATGTCTCTTAAATATTGTAATTGTACCTACCTCTATAACTTCCTCTGGCAGCTCGTTCCACACACCCACCACCCTCTGTGTGAAGAAGTTACCCCTCTGGTCCTTTTTAAATCTTTCCCCTCTCACCTTAAACCTGTGCCCTCTAGTTTTAGACTCCCCTACCCTGGGGAAAAGACTGTGACCATCCACCTTATCTACAACTCTCACGATTTTATAAACCTCTATAAGATCACCCCTCAGCCTCCTACACTCCAGAGAAAATAATCCCGTCCTGTCCAGTCTCTCTTCATAACTCAAACCCTCCAGTCCCAGTAACATCCTTGTGGATCTTTTCTGCACCCTTTCTAGTTTAAGGACATCCTTCCTATAGGTGGGTGACCAGAACTGTATGCAATACTCCAAGTGTGCTCTCTCCAATGACTTGTACTGTTGTTAAATTGGTAGATTGGTTTATTATTGTCACATGTAGTGAGGTACAGTGAAAAACATGTCTTGCTTACTGACTTTACAGATCACTTCATTACAACAGTGCATTGAGGTAGGACAAGGGAAAGCAAGAACCGAATGCAGAATAAAGTGTTACAGTTACAGAGAAAGTGCAATGCAGGTAGATAATAAGGTGCAAGGTCATAACAAGGTAGATTGTGAGGTCAAGAGTCCAGCTTATCGTATCCATCTTACAAGAACATTTTCTTTTAAAGGTGATTGGAGCAGAAGACAGCCATGATGTCTCTTGAGTCTGTTGAATTGTTCAATGATCAGGTAGATTTCCACAGGAGTGAATGGCTCAGTTACTGGAGGTCAGTGAGTAACCTCTATCTACATTTGGATTTACTTAAATCGATGGTGCTATATGAGCGATATTCTACTGGCAGCCGATGATGGTTGAAGTCATTGGAAAGAAGAATGGAATAGGGCATAAAATAAGACGACAATTTGATTTGTTACTCAGGGTTAAGGTTACCCTGAGTAAAAAGTTAAAAAATTATCCAGACACAAGGGCAAAGCAGCGACGCTTTCAATTTCAGTAGAAATTTTGCGCAGTGACCAGAATCTGGAATCCTGACTCATTTATTATTTTCTCCTCACTAGCTTAAGGCAAAATATCTCCTCGCCATCATCCTCTTGGCAGCACGAAGATCAAATCTAACACAGTCCTGATCCTTACAGTTCATTAGAGTATTGTGTGCAGTTCTGGCCACTTACCTACAGGAAAGATATCACTAAGCTTGAAAGAGTGCAGAGAAAATTTACAAGGATGTTGCTGTGACTTGAGGACCTGAGTTATAGGGAACACTTGAATAGGTTAGGACTTTATTCCCTGGAGTGCAGGAGAATGAGGGGAGATCCTATAGAGGTACACAAAATTAAGAGGGATATAGATAGGGTGAATGCATGCAGGCTTTTTCCCCTAAGGTTGGGTGAGACTAGAACAAGAAGTCATAGGTTTAGGGTGAAAGGTGAAATATCTAAGGGGAATCTGAGGGGGAACTGCTTCACTCAGAGGGTGGTGCGAGTGGGGAATGAGCTGCCAGCGGAAGTGGTGGATGAGGGTTCAATTATAACATTTAAGAGAAGTTTGGATAGGTACATGGATGGGAGGGGTTTGGAGGTAGATGGGACTAGGCAGATGATCAGGTCAGCATGGACTAGATGGGCCGAAGGGTCTGTTTCTGTGCTGTAATGCTCAATGACTCTTATGACTCATTCTGAAATGCCTTAAAACTCACCCCATCCAAACTCTGATTATGATGGAGGTTTCCAGAATTGTTTTTGTAGCACCCCCTTTCAGAAAGATTTGTTTTCCTCTGTTATCTTCCTGTTCTTCACTCTAATTATGAACTTATTGTTTTTGAATCATGATTCCCCCCCCTGTTTTTAACTTTGGAACCTTAGGATGCCCCCAGTCTGAAACGTTATTGTCTACTGGGATCTTCTGTCTGTAATGTTATGAAGCCTTGACAGTGAGGGGCTGTAGAAGGCTTGAGGGCAAGGAGGAGGTGAGTAGTGGTTAACGTGGTCTTCATGTGGTTTGTAGCTGGGATCTAATGAAGGAGGGGTGTTACTCAATCCTAGTACTATCCTTTAATACTAGAGGCCATGCATTTAAGATGAGAGGGGGTAAGTTCAAAGGAGATGTGTGGGGCAAGTTTTTTTACACAGAGAGTGGTGGGTGCCTGGAATGCGCTGCCTGGGGTGGTGGTGGAGGCAGATACGATAGAGGTGTTCAAGAGGTTCAATGTGCAGAGAATGGAGGGATGTGGACATTCTGTCAGCAGAAGGGATAAGTTCAGTCAGGCATTTAATTACTGGTTTAATTAGTTCGGCACAACATCGTGGGCCAAAGGGCCCGTTCCTATGCTGTACTGTTCTATGTTCTAATCCCACACCTCATTCACAGGGAGTGAGGGTTTTATCATTTGGTGGCATTATCTCCAATCCCCTACGATTCCTGCTGGGAGTACAGGATTGTGGATTTATCATAGAAAAAGCACACGTTAAATTCTTCTTGTACAAAGTGGAGAGGATGCCAGGCTTCTTAACAGCTCTTCATCCAGTTATCATCTTTTTATATTATGAGTAATGCCTACATTTGCAAACTGTGTTCTATGTCTCCACTTCTTCCTGCAGTAATTTATCATAAGTCATGGTCTCTTTGAAGCAGTTTATTTTCATAGGCAGTGAGCATTCCATAAAGGAAATGTAATTTTTGGAATTGTGTTCTACAGGAGCACAGACAAGTGTGTCCAATACCTTGGCATTTTTGACTCAGTATGTTACAGGGCACTATCATCAACTGGCTCTCGTTAGCTAAACCTTACATTTATTTACAAACACAATGGCTTCGTAGTACAATCACACTGTGGTACATTATCTTGTCACTTAAAGACAAGGCTGTCATATTTCTTCTCCTCCTGGTTTGCTTTGCATTTCTTCAGAGCAGAACCCTTGTCTCATAAAAGAATGCAGGCTTGTGCTGCACAGTATTTGCTGGGGGCCATTTCACAGTGAATTTCAAAACCTTCCTTGAATAAATTCATCATTCATCAAGAGAGAGTTCTGTAACCATATTATTTTTCATAAATGGCCTTTCAGATTCTGAGGCTTACATGCAGACTTTCTATATGTTGACTTTGATTTCTTTGTGTTTCAACATCGACCTGTCCATCCTCGGTGTTCTCCACTGCCAGGGTGAGGTAAATTGGTTTATTATTGTCACATGTATCAAGGTACAGTGAAAAATTTGTCTTGCATACCATTTTTACAGATCATTTAATTACAACAGTGATTTGAGGTAGTACAAGGGAAAACAATAGCAGAATGGAGAATAAAGTGTTACAGTTACAGAGGAAGTGCAGTGCAGGCTGACAATAAGGTGCAAGGCCATAGAAAGGTAAATTGTGAAGTCAAGAGTCCACCTTATCGTACCAGGGAACTATTCAATAGTCTTATAACAGTGGGATAGAGCTGTCCTTGAGCCTGCTGGTACATGCTTTCAGGCTTTTGTACCTTCTGGGAGAGGGGAGAAGAGAGAATGTCTGGGGTGGGTGGGGTCTTTGATTATGTTGGCTGCTTTACTGAGGCAGCGAGAAGTGTAGACAGAGTCCATGGAGGGGATGTGGTTTCCGTGATGTGCTGAGTTGTGTCCACAACTCTTTGCAGTTTCTTGCGGTCGTGGACAGAGCAGTTGCCATACCGAACCGTGATGCATCCAGATAGGATGCTTTCTATGGGGCATCGATAAATATTGGTGAGGGTCAAAAGCGACACGCCAAATTTCTTTAGCCTCCTGAGGAAGTAGAGATGCCGGTGCACTTTCTTGACCATGGTGTCAGGACCAGGACAGGCTGTTGGTGACGTTCACTCCCAGGAACTTGAAGCTCTCAACCCTCTCGACTTCAGCACCATTGATGTAGACAGGTGCATGTACACTGCCCCCTTTCCTGAAGTCAAAGACCAGCTGTTTTGTTTTGCTGACACTGGGGGAAAGTTTGTTGTCATGACACCATGTCACTAAGCCCTCATATCCTTTCTGATGCAAAGTTTCAACCCAAAACATTGACAATTCCTTTCCCCCCACAGATGCTGCTCGACCCGCTGATTTCCTCCAGCAGATTGTTTGTTGCTCCAGATTCCAGCATCTGCAGTCTCTTGTGTCTCCCTGTGTGTGTGTCTCTCTCTCTCTCTCTCTCTCACTGTTTCTATCCCTCTAATTTTTTGTGTCTCTCTTTGTGGGCAGATGTCTCTCTCCATCCATCTCACTGACTCTCTTGGTCTGTTTCCCTCCTGCACTATATTTATATCTCGAACAGCTCTAAAACATGCTGCATCTTTTCCTAGTTTGCCATCTGTTTTCTTAGACTTCTGCCTCTAACTCCATTTTCTCTTTGGAAACCCACTTGTTTGTGATTAAAGAGTTTTGTCTCAGGACTTGAGATAGATTTATTGAACTATTTAAACATAAATATTGTTACAGATTATTAATGATAAGCCAAAGCGTATTTATCATTAGAAATTACAAGCAGTACGCATAAGAACAACAATCTTAATATCTATGCTTTGGAAACAGAAAAGATTGATCTCCCTTTTTCCTGGAAGTTTGCCATTACAAAAAATTGAGGCTTACATTTCCTTAAACTCGGCTTCCCTGTATGTCTCTGCACAATTACCTATCCACCATGTGGCTTCTTGCAGTACGCGAAGATTATCCCCCTCCCATCGGGCAGAAGATACAAAAACCTGAAAGCATGTACCGCCAAGCTCAAGGACAGCTTCTATCCCACTGTTATAAGAATATTGAATGATAAGATGGATTCTTGACCTTGCACTACCTCGTTATGACCTTGCACCTTATTGTCTACCTGCACTGCACTTTCTCTGTAACTGTAACACTTTATTCTGCATTCTGTTATTGTTTTACCTTGTACTACCTCAATGCACTGTGTAATGAATTGATCTGTATGAACGGTATGCAAGACAAGCTTTTCGGTACATGTTACAACAATAAACCAATTTACCAATTTACTTAGTTGGGCATTTTATACACTAGGTTTTCAAGTATGAAGATCTAACCCACCAAGACAAGGGTTCCAAAGACCCCACAAGATGCTGAATTTACTGAGCAGATTATGCACAGAATCTCTATATTTTCCTTTACCTTCCTGTAGTAGTTGCTGTTGTAGTGATGTGATTCTTTTATCAGTGTTCCCATTGACGATTTATTCTCCAACTTGACCCACTTCCCCAATAGGTGTCTAGAAACTCTGACGTATCCACTGGGATCTCCTGGAGTAGGACAAATGTTGTGGGCTGTCAGTCTTTGTGGTCATAGAGTCATAGAACGGCAAAACAAGCTCTTTGGCCCACTGTGTCTGTGACAACCATTCACATTAATCCCACTTTAATCCCATTTTATTCTCCCAACGTTCCCATCAACTGTCCCCAATTCTACCACTCATTTTTACACTGGGGACAAGTTACAGTGAGCAGTTAACCCTCTGACCCGCACATCTTTGGAATGTAGGAGGAAACCAGAACACCAGGAGGAAACCCACATGGTCACAGGGAGAACATGCAAACACCCCACAGACAGCACCGGAGGTCAGGACTGAACCAGGGTCTCTGGAGCTGTGAGGCAGCGGGTCTATCAGCTGCAATACTGCGCCTTGGCTCTTTGCCTGAAACTTTGGTTTTCACAAGCGGTTACATGCCACCTGGTCCTGGAGGTTGAGTCCTGATTGAGTCTGTGATGAGGTGGGGGAGTTGGAGCTGTGGATGGTGAGCATGGACTTCAGAGTCCAGGATTTGTGGAATGGGGGTGTGTTGTGATCAGGAGCAGGGATTTACACAAATCGAGGCTGGAGTAGGATTCAGCGGGTCAGGTGGACCATGAGCCTGGGGGGACCATTGAGGATGGGTTGGTGGGAGACCAGGGAAAGATGGGGGGAAGTGAGGTGTGAGAACTCAGTGCTGTGCATGGGATGCAAGTTCACAGACATTGGGAAGTATTTTGCTTACCTAACAACTCCTCTAGTCTGCCGCTGTGTTGGCAAGAACTGGTTGTCCTAGTGGCCTTTGGTGGGCACTGCCAATATAATATGGCTGCAAGGTCCAACTATGCTTGGAGTATGCCATCATCACCTGCGGTCCTGAGGTCGAAATGGCATTTAGGTGGAGGTTTCCCAGTCGAATTTCTAAGTGTGGTGAAATGTTACACTCCTGGGAAAACAAATCTATTTCCCATTTCATAATGTTGAAAAAAAAGTCATGTTTCGTAACTGTTTTTCCAGACTTTTGTCAGCCAGAGTGTTGGAGGTCACTGGGGTGTGCACAGACTGAATACAAATTGGTCTTGCACACAGACTGTGCCAAACTGAAGGGTCTCGAGGCTTCAGTGGAAACTGTAGAAGAGATACAGAAACGTTCAAGTGAATTTTACTCTGGAGCAGCAGAGGCTGAGGGGAGACCTGATAGAAGTTTATAAAATTATGAGAGGCGTAGATGGAGTTGACAGCCACTATCTTTTTCCTAGGGTCAAAATGTCTAATACGAGAGGGCATGTATTTAAGGTGAGAGGGGGAAAGTTTAAAGGAGATGTGCGGGGCAAGTATTTTTATACAGAGAGTGGTGGGTACCTGGAATGTGCTGCCAGGGGTGGGGGTGGAGGCAGATATGATAGAGACATTTAAGGGCTCTTAGTTAGGCATATGAATGTGTAGAGAATGGAGGGATATGGATATGGAGGGACAGAGAGTCAGCAGTTTTAAATTCCTGGGCGTTGACATATCAGATGATCTGTTCTGGGCCCAGCACATGGATGCAATCATAAGGAAAGCACCCCAGCCTCTTTGCATTCTTAGGAGGTTAAGGAGGCTCAGCTTGTCACCAAACACTCTAACAAACTTCTAGAGGTGTACAGTTGAAAGTATTCTCTCTGGTTGCATCATGGTCTGGTACGGCAATTCAAACATGCAGGGACATAAGAAGCTGCAGAGAGTAGTGGACTCATCACGGGCACATCCCTCCCCACCATTGGTAGTATCTACAGGAGGTGCTGCCTCAAGAAGGCAACATCTATCATCAAAGATCCCCACCATCCGGGCCATGCCATCTTCTCGCAGCTACCATCGGGCAGGAGGTACAGAAGCCTGAAGTCCCACACCACCAGGATCAGGAACAGCTACTTCCCGTCAACCATTCAGTTCTTGAACCAACCTGCACAACCCCAATCTACCTCAGTACAGTAGCACCGTGACCACTTTGATCACTTTGCACTAATATGGACTTCTTTTGTTTTAATTTTGTATAATTTATGTTTAATTTATGTTTTTCTTGTGAATGCTGCTTACCTGATGCGATGTGCCTGTGATGCTGCAGCAAGTAAGTTTTTCATTGAACCTGTGCATACATGCACTTCTGTATCTGACAATAAACTTGACTTTGGACCATGTGCAGACAGAAGGAATAAGGTGTCATTAGCCTAATTAGTTTCAGCACAACATTGTGGGCCGAAGGGCCTGTTCCTGTGCTGTAGTCTTCTATGTTCTATGAATTTCAGATGCTCAAAGTTGAGAGATGCAGATTTGCCTAAACACTTGGCTAGTGTCAGTGTCTGGGGGAAAAAATGGACTGCAATTCATACCAGCAGTGAGAATGGATTAGAACTGGAACCCTGAGAATCGACAAGGGAATACTATTAAGTTGTATGAGGAAACAATGGTATGTGAGCAGGAGCCAGAGATGCAGGTATAACATTGGATTGCCTGCTGAGATATGCAGAAAGTTAACACGTATTTTTAAGAAGGGTTCCACAGGCAGTGTAGGCAGGCAGACGGAGTAAATTCACTGCAGAAATAACGCTCCAGTCTTAACATCTCACAGGGGAACAAAATTAAAGCTCAGGAAGTGAATTCTTCTTTGTGGAGTTACTTCACCTCACTGAAACTCTGACAGAACTCTAACAGACACGGGAGAATGTACAAACTCCTTACAGACAGCGGCCGGAATTGAACCCAGGTCGCTGGCACTGTAATAGTGTTACGCTAACTGCTACACTATCGTTGCTGAGACGCGAGGGACTGAGTTATGGAGAGAGGTTGAGCAGCTTGGGACGTTTTTCATTGGAGTGCAGGAGAATGAGAGGTGATCCTATAGAGGTGTATAAGATCATGAGGGGCATATATAGGGTGAATGCACACAGTCTTTTTCCCAGGATTGGGGAATTGAGAACCAGAGGGCATAGGTTTAAGGTGAGAGGGGAAACTTTTAATAGGAGCCTGAGGAGCAACTTTTACATCCAAAGGGTGGTCAGTATATGGAATAAGGTACCAGAGGAAATGCTTGAGGCAGATAAGTACATTAACAAAATTTAAAAGGTATTTAGACAGGTACATGGATAGGAAAAGTTTAGAGGCAAATGGGCCAAACATGGGCAAATGGGACTAGCTCAGATGGGAATCTTGGAAGGCTGCATCCATCATTAAGGATCTTCATCACCCGGGACATGTCCTCTTCTCATTACTACCATCAGGGAGGAGGTACCGGAGCCTGAAGAACCACACTCAGTGATTCAGGAACAGCTTCTCCCCTCTGCCATCAGATTTCTGAATGGTCCATGAACCCATGAATTCTTTTTTTGCACTATTTATTTATTTTTGTAATTTATAATGTCTTTGCACTGTACTGCTATCACAAAACAACAAATTTCACGTCACATCTCAGTGATAATAAACTTGATTCTGATTCTGATTCTGGTCGGCATGGACCAGTTGGGCCGAAGGGCCTGTTTCTGTGCTGTATGACTCTATGACTCTAGGTGCAACTCCTACTCCCACAACTATCCAAAGTGTTGCTTTGGTGAGGGTGGGCTGCACTCTCTGAGGTTTGCTTTCACAGATGAATGTGAAAGAGCCCAGGGTACTGTTCTGAAGAGAGCAGGGGAATTGTTGATGATGGTCCGCTTTTATCTTTCACTCAATATCACTAAAGCAGGGTAGAAATTTGTTTAGACACACTAGGCTTGAGACCACGTACCACCAGGCTCAAGGAGAACATCTATCTTGACTCTTGAAGACTCTCGAACGGACCTCTCATATGCTGAAAGATGAACTCTTGATCTCTCAATCTACTTTGTCATTGGCCCTTGCATTTTATTTGTCTACCTGCACTATTCTGGTCTCTGTAACTGCAACACTATATTCTGCATTCTGCTATTTCCTTTTTACTACCTTAATGTACTAACGTATGGAATGATCTGTCCGGATGGCACGCACACAAAAGCTTTCCACCATACCTTGGTACATGTGACAATAATAAACCAATTCCAATTCCAATTCTAATTCCAAAGTGTACAGTGCTGCGTCGCTGAAAATTGAGGAAACCCAGATAAGAACAATGTTGCATCCATTGTAAAATTCTTCTCCTCGTTTGTTGACAGGACTTTTGTTCTCTAAGGCATTATTTTCGAAGCGGGAACAGTGGTGTGTCCCTTTAAGAATTGACCGCAAACATCACAGCTGCTGTATTACATTGTGACAAGAGTGAGATCGTCAACAGGGGACACCAGGCTGAGAGCCACTGTGTCAGTATCAGTGGGGCGTTACACAAGGAAATCCAGCTGGGCTTTTCTTTGAACATTGCAATTGAAGTTTGTTCTTTATGTGACCTTCACAATCAGCCCAATGTATTTTGATGTCAAAAGCACGGTGTGAAGCAAATTCTGTCAGCTAGCAGCTTGCGGGGCTTGGTCTGGACAAACTGGTTGTCGGGTATCCTTCATTGTCAGTGTAATTACAGCCAGTCCCCAGGATACGACAGGCTACCGTTCCTGAGAACTGTTCGGGAGTCGGAAATGAACAAGCACAGTGTGTGGGAGAGGATCACAGGGACAGCTGTGACGGGAGAGCAAGAAAGCGCGGGAAGAGTGGCCGCCAGCCGGCCTCACTGACTCGGTGAGTGAGCGAGTGAGTCTGGTCAGCGCTCCCGGCTCTGCTCGGCTCTACCCAGCCCCCGATTGTTGATGCTCAGGGGGGTGGGGGTGGCGGGGGTGGGGATTGTGGGGGTGGGAGAGAAGACATATGGAAATGCCCTGTTGCCACCCAGGAGAAGATGCCTGCAGCAGCCAGCAAATCTGTCCCCATCCATCCCACCAGTCTCCCAATCGCTCGTTTGTATGTACGAGGTGTCCATAAATTGGGCGTTTGTAACCCAGGGAGGACCTGCAACAGCTATTGGGGCAACTTGGAAATGTAATAGGCACTACAGAAATGTATATCTTCATCTTCTTCTCCAACCTTTTACCCTTCCTGAAGGTTAATAAACAAATAACCCTCTTAAGAAACTTATAATGTTAATTTAGTTTGTTAGTTACAGAAATTGGTATTGGTATTGGTATTGGTTTATTATTGTCACTTGTACTGAGGTACAGTGAAAAATTTGTCTTGCATACCAATCGTTCAGGTCAATTCATTACACAGTGCAGTTACATTGAGTTAGTACAGAGTGCATTGATGTAGTACAGGTAAAAACAATAACAGCACAGAGTAAAGTGTCACAGCCACAGAGGAAGTGCATTGCAGGTCGACAATAAGGTGCAAGGTCACAACAAGGGAGATCATGAGGTCAAGAGTCCATCTCATCATATCAGGGAACCATTCAATATCCTTATCCCCGTGGGATAGAAGCTGTCCTTGAGCCTGGTGGTACGTGCCCTCAGGCTCCTGTATCTTCTACCTGATGGAAGAGGAGAGAAGAGAGAATGACTTGGGTGGGTGGGGTCTTTGATTATGCTGGCTGCTTCACCAAATGCAAATGTCTTCAGGAGTTACAGAATAGGGGTAGTAGCTAGTTAATTCTAAAGACAACCAGTCTTCAAAGAAAACTGTTTACATGCAGCCTCCCCACTGTAATCAAACAAACACTAGAATGCAGGCTGCTAGTTCACAGCAGGAGGCCACGTAAGAGATTTGCTTTGGAAACTGACAAGGCCATCTCTTCTATTGGCACTTGTAAGATACTTAATCAGATAATGTAACATCCATTGATTCCTTACCATCAAAACCAACCATTGGATGTGCAGCATTTCACTTCTGTATTATTGTAAATACACAGACAATAAATAAATGTTCATTTTATCGACAATCATTAAAATAGTTCATTTCTGACTTAGATAGAAACAGAAACATAGAAAACCTACAGCATAATTCAGGCCCTTCTTCCCACAAAGTTGTTCCAAACATGTCCCTACCTTAGAAATTACTAGGCTTACCCATAGCCCTCTATTTTTCTCAGCTCCATGTACCTATCCAAAAGTCTCTTAAAAGACCCTATCGTATCTGCCTCCACCACCGTTGCTGGCAGCCCATTCCATGCACTCACCACTCTCTGAGCAAAAAACTTACCCCTGACCTCTCCTCTATACCTACTCCCCAGCACCTTAAGCCTGTGTCGTCTTGTGGCAACCACTTCAGCCCTGGGAAAAAGCCTCTGACTATCCACACGATCAACGCCTCTCATCATCTTACGGATAAGTCGGTTTGCAGACAATTCTCAGGAACAGAACCTTTACGTAACCCAGGGATTGCCTGTAACTCCATCTCACTGACTTGGGAGTACTGTGTCGTCAGATGGTACTTCACAGTGAGGCCCAGTTTGCTCTCTCAGGTGGACGTAAAAGATCCTTGAGCACAATTCAGAGACCAGCAGGTGATAGTCCCCGACCATTCTAGCAAGTGTTTATCCTGAAACAAACACAGGTCGATAGTGAGGAACATTTCCTCGAAGCAGAGCTGTCTATGGCTAGAGGGTGTAGGTTTAAGGTACGTTGTAGAAGAATTGAAGATGATTTGAGGAAGAATTTTCACCCAGAAGGAACCCACTGTGTGAGGGATTTGTGGAGACAGGAACTCTGACGACATGTAAGAAATATTTAGATGAACACTTTTGAAATGCTGTGGTATAGAAGGCTAAGCACCAAGTTCTGGATAATGGGATTAATAGATACTTGATGACCAGCACATACATAGAACACAGAACAGTACAGCACAGAACAGTACAGCACAGAACAGGCCCTTTGGCCCACAAAGTTGTGCTGACATAGCTAATCCCTCCAACCTACAGAATGCCCATGTCCCTCTACTTTCCTCTCATTCATGTGTTCATCCAAGCCCCTCTTAAAAGCACCCAATGAATTTGCCTCCACCACCCTATTTAAGCTCATGAGAGGCTGAAAGTCCTGTTTCCATTGTGCATGACTCCATGACATCATGAGTTATATTTCTGTTTTTTTGGGAGCTACTTTATGCCATCCAGCTGCAGTGTTTCCTGCAACAATATTTACACTAAACAAACTTCTAACTGGTGATAAACCATTTTGTTAAAGGTGCTATGGAATGCAAGCTCTATTTTCTTTGACTCTGTGACTATTAAATACTACTAAGAATACACATTTACCAGCTTACAGTTACTGCATCAGTTTGCACCAGTCAGGGTATCCTAGTGTGATAAACACACTAATCTAAACACTGCACAATCCTTTGGGACTCCCTATAAACTGTGTGCTGTGTAAATCACACCAATTAACTACTCAGCCTAGTAGATAAGCAATTATAGAAACTGACATGAACATTAAGAGAAAAGAAATCTCACCAGCGAGGAGTAATATCTGGGTTCAGTATCACTCTGTGTGATTGCACCCTTGTATTATTAACAGTTGAATATTTGCCTCTGTAGAGCACTGAGCCATTCTGGGGATAGTTGCCACTAAGTCACATAGAATCGTAGAATTGTTGCAGGACAGGAGGAGGATATTCAACGCATCAAGTCTCCACTAATACCTAGCTAAGAATCACCATCAGTCCCATTCTTTCCATGTGTATCTGCAAATGATTCTTGCTCATGCTTATCCAATTCCCTTTTGAAGATCTGATTGGTTTGATTTCTACCACCGTTGCAGACAGTGAGTTCCAGATCGTAACTGTTTTCCGTGTAAAAGAAATAAGTTTCTTCTCGCATCCTTCGTGTATGTTTAAATCAACCTCGCTTTGGTCCTTGAACGATCTGGTAATGGTATGGTATGGTGGCATGGTAATGGTTAGCGTAACGCCAGCGTCAGCGACCTGGGTTCAATTCCGACCGCTGTCTGTAAGGAGTTTGTACGTTCTCCCCATGTGTCTGTGTGGGTTTCCTCCATGTACTCCGGTTTCCTCCCACATTCCAAAGACATAGGGGTTAGGAAGTTGTGGGCATGCTATGTTGGCGCCGGAAGCGTGGCGACACTTGCGGACTGCCCCCAGAACACTTAATACAAAAGATGCACTTCACTGTGTGTTTCGAGGTACATGTGACTAATAAAGATATCTTATCTTCATGGGTGGCATGGCAGCGTAGCAGTTAGCACGACGCTATTACAGCGCCGGCGATCGGGGTTCGATTCCCATAGCTGTCTGTAAGGATTTTGCACATTCTCCCCGTGACTGCTTGGGTTTCCTCTGGGCGCTCCAGTTTCCTCCCACGTTCCAAAGACGTACGGATAGGTTAATTTGGGTTTAAAAAATGGGCGGCGCCGACTTGTTGGGCCGGAAGAGCCTGTTACCACGCGGTAAATAAAAATTTTTAAAAATTAAACTTCACCCGTATTTATCCTGTCTTAACCACTCATGATCTTGTCAAATCTGCTCCTAACTCTCATTGCTGTATGAACCGCCCTTGCTTTTCTGGTCCAGCCGCAGAACAGAAGTCCTGGAACCATTCCATTAAATCCTTCCTCTATAGACACTTCACATCCTTCTTAAAGTTAGATGACCAGGTGATGTTACGATTCTGTTGTGAATGAACCAGCGTTCTATGTAGGTTCAACATAACTTTGTTGCTTTTGTACACGATGCTTCAAGTACATTAAACTGCATTTTATAAACTTTCAGTTGTATCCCTTCATCTACTCCTGCTTCCCTTGTAATGTGATGACTGATCTTTACAATCCTCTCAGGAGCAATCAAAACTCTTGTCATTTTGCATGCACCATAGTGTACTTTTGCTTAAGCTTGGATATTGAACTTAAACTATACTGTAAGACAAATACATATGTGCAACCTAGTACAAAAAGATGTAACATTTGAGAAAAAAAGTCTGCTGATTTTAATTTATCTTTTAATTTACTATCAGAAATTTAGGTCATCCAAATTCCCTTAACATGTAATTGATAATTGGTTTATTATTGTCACTTGTACCGAGATACAGTGAAAAGCTTTTGTTTGCATGCCATCCAGACAGATCATTCCATACTTAAATACAGAGCAAGTACAGAAGGAAAAAAAAACAGAATGCAGAATATGGTGTTACAGTTACAGAGGAAGTGTAGTGCAGGCAGACAAATAAAGTGCAAGGGCTTCGATTAGGTAGATTGGGAAATCAAAAGCTTATCTTTAGCGTACGAGAGATCTGTTCAGTAAATTGCAAGGGCCGTAACGATGTAGATTAAGAGATCAAGAGTTCATCTTTATTGTATTAGAGGTCTATTCAAGAGTTGTATAACAGCAGGAAAGAATCTGTCCTTGAGCCTGCTAGTATGTGTTCTCAAGCTTTTGTATCTTCTGCCTGGTGGCTGGGGGGAGAATGACCGAGGTGGGAGGGGTCTACGCTTATGTTGGCCGCTTTCCTGAGGCAGAGGGAAGTGTAGATGGAGTCAACGGGGAGGCTGAATTGAGTGAGGACTGGGCTGTATCCACAACCTTCTGCAACTTCTTGAGGTCTTGGGCAGAGCAGTTGTCATACTGGATGTATCTGGATAGGATGTTTTCTGTGATGCATCAATAAAGATTGGTGAGGGTCATCAGGGATAATAATGAAAGCATATTTTATCCTTTTCTTTGACTATCTGTATAGCAAACAACCACTGTATTCACATAATTTCATCAGTATAGAAACATTGAAAACCTACAGCACAATACAGGCCCTTCAGCTCACAGAGCTGTGCCTAACAAGTCCCTACCTTAGAAATGACTAGGCTTACCCATAGCCCTCTATTTTTCTAAGCTCCATGTACCTATCCAAAAGTCTCTTAAAAGACCCTATCATATCCGCCTCTACCACCATTGCCGGCAGCCCATTCCATGCACTCACCACTCTCTGAGTAAAAAACTTACCCATGACATCTCCTCTGTACCTAATCCCCAGCACCTTAAACCTGTGTCCTCTCGTGGCAACCATTTCAGCCCTGGGAAAAAACCTCTGTCTATCTACCCGATCAATGCCTCTCATCATCTTATACGTCTCTATCAGGTCACCTCTCATCCTCCACTGCTCCAAGGAGAAAAGGCCGAGTTCACTCAACCTGTTTTCATAAGGCATGCTCCCCAATCCAGGCAACATCCTTGTAAATCTCTTCTGCACCCTTTCTATGGCTTCCACATCCTTCCTGTAGTGAGGTGACCAGAACTGAGCACAGTACTCCAAGTGGGGCCTGACCATATAGCTAAATATCCCAAGGCTCTTCACAAGAGCAAAAGACATTCAGAAAGATCCTCACACTGATGACCAAAACCTTGATTGAAGAAGCTTTAAGCAGCTGAGGAGGAGGCAAGAGAGGGAGAGAGAGGGCGAAGCTTATGGGGAACCTCAGAGGCTAAGGCCTTGGTGGCTAAAAATACGGCAATCAATGAATGAGTGATAGAACCTCGGTTTACCCAACAGTCTGGAGTGGGAGAAGCAGAGATATCTGGTGACAGGAGGCTGCTTGGGTGAAGGGAGGTTGTAGTGTTGGGGGAGAAGTGAGCGATATGTATTCTTTATCCACTCCAAGAAAATAATATAACAGACTGTCATTTTGCAATAATAAAGAATTTCAATGATGTGTAATCATAAACAAATTAATTAAGATAAGAAAAGATATTTCTTTATTAGCCACATGTATATCGAAACACACAGTGGAATGCATCAAGGGAATCAAAAAAAGATACATTTTTTGATTCCCTTGACTCAATTATATCTTCTTACATATGGAAAAATAAACATCCTAGATTAAATAAAGTTCACTTTCAGAAAGCTAAAAATAATGGAGGCTTTGCCTTACCCAACTTTAGGTTTTATTACTGGGCAGTCAATATACGAAATCTTACGTTTTGGTTACATTATGTTAATCATGAGGCCTGTCCAGTATGGGTTTCTTTGGAAGCTAATTCTGTTAAAAAAATTTCTATTATTTCTTTGCTTGGCTCTTCATTTCCTTTATCAATGAATAAATTAACTGATAATTTGGTAGTTAAACATGCTTTGAGGATTTGGTTACAATTTAGAAAATATTATGGTTTATTGAGATTCTCTTTGTCTAGTCCCATTTTTGTCAATTTTTTTTTAAACCTTCCATGAGTGACGTAGTTTTTAAAGAACGGGATAGATTGGGAATTATTTTTTTTCAGGATCTGTTTGTTGGAGGAAATTTTGCAACATTTGAACAATTGTCAACTAAATATAATTTGCCAAAAACTCACAGTGAAATGTGTCTTTTTGAGTTACCGAGAATGTTCTGGGGGCAGCCCACAAGTGTCGCCACACTTTCGGCACCAGCATAGCATGTCCACAGCTCCTAACCCGTACGTCTTTGGAATGTGGGGGGGAAACCAGAGCACCCGGAGGAAACCCACGCAGCAAAAAGAACACTTTGAGTTTATACAGCACTTTTAACATAGTGAACTTTTTCCAAGGGGCTTCACAGGAGCGTCATCAAACAAAATTTGACTCGCATATTGAGGCAGGTGTCAGAAAGCTGGGTCAAAGGCTTCATGCAACAATGACAGTCCGCAACTTTATCTTTGAGGGAACAGGGAGCCCCATTTTGGGCCGTAGGCAGCAGAATGTTGTAAGAACTAAAAGCTGTAATGTGCTGTAAAGGCCTCTCAAGTCTGACCTATCATTCAACATGATCTGAATTGGTAAATTGGTTTATTATTGTCACAAATACCAAGGTACAGTGAAAAACTTGTTTTGCATGCCATCACGGTACGGTAGCGTAGTGGTTAGTGTAATGCCTTACAGCACCAGCAACCCTGGTTCAATTCCGGCCGCTGTCTGTAAGGAGTTTGTACGTTCTCCCTGTGTCTGCGTGGGTTTCCTCCGGATGCTCCGGTTTCCTCCCACATTCCAAAGACGTACAGGTTAGGAAGTTGTGGGCATGCTATGTTGGCGCCAGAAACATGGCGACACGTGGGCTGCCCCCAGAACACTCCATGCAAAAGATACATTTCACTGTGTGTTTCGATGTACATATGACTAATAAAGATATTTTAATCTTACAGATCAATTCATTACACAGTTGATTAAGGTAATACAAGGGAAAACAATAACAGAATGCAGAATAAAGTGTTACAGTTATAGAGTAAGTGCAATGCAGGCAGACAATAAGGTGCAAAGCCATAATGAGGTAGATTGTGAGGTCAGGAGTCCATCTTATTGTACTAGGGACTGTGAAATAGTCTTACAACAGCAGGATAGAAACTATCCTTGAGCCTGGTGGTACGTGCTTTCAGGTTTTTGTATCTTCTGCCTGATGGGAGGGTGGAGAAGAGAGAATGTCTGGGTTGGGTGGGGTCTTTGATTATGCTGGCTGCTTTACCGAGGCAGCGAGAAGTGTAGACGGAGTCATTGGACGGGAAGCTGGTTTCCGTGATGTGCTGAGCTGTGTCCACAACTCCCTGCTCCACTACTCCACTCTCCCGCCTTATTCTAGATCATTTTGGTCTCCAAGCGTGGCTCCAACTCTGAAATAACTTGGAAGTTCTGAAGCAAAGCACAGACCTGACACTGCCTAAAATCTGCTGTATACTTTCATAAAGTTTTATCCGCAAGTGTGGTGCCTGGTCCTGACAGCACAAATAAAGCCATTACCAGTCGCAAATGGTTCAGTTCCTGCTGCTAAAGTTGCATTTTTAACATGATTAAATCTAATGTTCCAGAGGCTGCCTTAACACCGCTGAGGTGGTTAAGGCGTGAAGGTCCAGCAAATCACAGCCAGTACATTTGTGTGGTAATTGTGGTGATTATATGGCATTTACTACCCAAATAAATCTAACAGCTGCTAACAGAACCGTGCTGCACAAGAAGTGTAAAATTAATTTCTGTTCTGCTTTGTGGCAGCCAATCCATGTGAATTGCCAACAGAAGAGAAATAAATGCAATGAAAATTGCCACAATTATAACTGAAATTGGAATTGAAATGTCCATTTTATTGTTTGAAAGTGAAATAAAAGGACAATTTGTTGACCATAAGCTTGTAAGCCTGAGCTGAACATTTAACAATGAAGAAACCTCAATGGTCTACTGCACCGTGGTCAAATTTCCATCTTCTTGCACATGGATTGTGTTCACTGCTGGTTGGTTTTCTTTTTTGCTGGCAGGTTTCCCTACATGTTGCTCATGTTGAGTTGGAAGGTTTTAACAATGGGAGTGTTTCTAATACTGTACTGAAGGAAGGAAGTCTGATACTGCACGGGAAAGAATGTTGAGAAAGCAGTTAGAAAAGTATATAGTACCTTGACGGAAACAAAAAATGCTGCAAACTCTCAGCAGGCCAGGCAGCATCTGTGGGAAGAGAAACAGAGTTAATGTTTCAGGTCCAAGACTGTTCATCAGAAAACTGGGATCAACAGAAAGCAAGTTAGCTTCCAGTAGCAGAGGAGATCAGGAGGAATGGGTAAAACGAAGGGAATATCTCTGATAGGGTAAGACCAAGTGAATAAATGCAGCAGTTAGAGTAGAAGTTAGAAGCACATTGTGTTTCTTTGTCTGTGGAATAGAATTATAGAGTCATACAGCACAGAAGAAGGCCTTTCAGCCCAACTGGTCCATGCTGACCAAGATACCTACCTAAGCTAGTCCCATTTGCCCGTGTTAGGCCCATATCCTTCTAAACCTTTCCTATCCATCTTTCTTTTAAATGTTGTTAATTTACCTCCTCGGCTACTTCCTCTGGCAGCTCATTCCATATATGGACCACCGTTTGTGTGAAAAAGTTGCCCCCTCAAGCTCCCATTAAATCTCTCCCCTGTCACCTTAAACCCATGCCCTCTAGTTCTTGATTCCCAACACTGGGAAAAAGACTGTGTGCATTGACCTTATCTATGCCCCTTGTGATTTCATACACAACGTGTATAAAATGTGTAATAGGAAGGTTTGGGACATGCCCAGCAGGCCAGACAGTGTTAGCAGAAAAAGAAAAACTGAGTGAAAATGATGACAGGCAAAAGTAGTTGGTTCTGAAATGAGCAGAAAGAAAGAGCAAGTGACTCAAAGCTGGCAAATCCAATTTTGATTGCAGAAGGTTGAAGCACGCCCAGACAGAAGATAAGCGTCCAGATGAAGGGTCTCGACCAGAAACATCAAGTGTCCATTTCCCTCCACAGATGCACCCTGACCCACTGGGTTCCTCCAGCATTTTGTTGCTTGCTCTAGATTCCAGCACTGAAGTCTCTTGTGTCTCCTGAAGATAAGATTTTGTTTCTCAAGCTTTTGTTAGACCTCATTGTCATAGTGCAAGAAACTACAGATCAGAAAGGTCAGAGTGGGAATGGGATGGGGAATTAAAGTGACAGGCAACCAGGAGCTCAGGGTTACCCCTCTGGATTGAAGACAGGCACTTCACAAAGTGGTCACCCAATCTGTGTTTGGTTTCTCTACTGTAACAGAGAGAAGTAAAGGAACCTTTTAACTTTACAACTGTCCTTCAGAAATGATTTTGCATGACAAGGATTTATATTCAAATGTGCATCACTGCTATTTTATCTACAGTCTGCATCTTCTCAGATTGCATTTGATACAGTTATTTTAATTCTGATAAGTCACTAAATTATCATTATTGGTGTATAAGGTGCTGTAGATGGTGATGCTGCCTCACAGTTCCAGCAACCCAGGGTTTGACCGTGAACATATGGGCTTCCTCAGGTGCTCTGGTTTCCTTTCACATCCTAAAGACATGCTGGTTTGTAGGCTAATTGGGTCTGTGACTTACCCCTGTGTCGGTGGGAGATCCAGAAGTGAGTTAATGTGCATCTGAGAGAAAATAGGTTAATGAGAAATAAGTGGAGGAATGGGATGGATGGGGTTGCTCTGAGAACCAGCATTGACCCGATGAGTTGAATGCCCTCCTCTGTCTTAAGAGAACATGAAAAATGTCACAAGGATTTCCTTTCAGCATGGGCAAGCTGTAATTAGAGATAATGATTGATCTCTGCTAATGAACACGTTCTGACAATTCAGAGAATTGTGTTCTTCATTAACATACGCAAGCAACAACAATTTGCTCTTGTCAATGTGTGTGCAATCAATTGTTCCTGAAACAAAGGTTTATCTGAGCTCTATAACATTTCACAATGCCAATTAAATTGTAGGGGAGTACAGTGATTTCATGATCTTACCCTACAAGGCTCTGCAAACTGCAGTGGTTGATAAGATATTTTGGTTGCATTCTTTCACAAATATTTGAAGACTTTTGATTTAGTACAACTAATGAAAATTCTGCATTTATGTAGAACATGCCACATCCTTTCCAGCACACACTTCACAACCAGTGGGGTACATTTTGAAAAGAAGTCATTGCTGTTTTCTATAAAACACATTGGTCAGTTTGCATACAGCAAGCTCCCACAAGCAACAGTGTGATAAATTTGAGATTAATAGTGTTAACTGATGGATAAATGAAACCTCCTTAAAGAAATTGGCTCTCTATGCCTCTTATAATCGTATAAACCTCTATCAGGTTGTGAAAGTCGACCCACACTATAATAAATAAAACAACAGCAGAACCAAAGAAAATACGATTAATGCTTTATTGGTTTAACGCTAGTGGGAGTGAGGGATACAGAGAAAGAGTAAACAGTGTAACCCGAGCTCTGTACTGAACCCCACTCAAAGATGCACTGGTCAGTGTGTGCTTTTATACCCACTTCGTGGGAAACCTTTGTAGGAAGCTGCACTTACTAAGGCAGTTGTTTACAGCAAGCTTTTAGCAAAACAAGATATGTCTAAAAAACTTATTTCTTTCTCACCCACACCTGGACCCTTTTCCAGCCATAACTATAGTCACCCCATGGTTGAGGTAATTTCATACCATGGGAAGAATAGCTGCACACCATTAACCCTTACAATGCCAGCCATTAACCCTTGCATGTCCAGTTATCTTTTACAAGGTCTCCCCTCAGCCCCCACAGCTCCAGAGAAAACAACCCAAGTTTGTTCAACTTCTCCTTATAGCACCTGCCCTCTAATCCAGGCAGCATCCTGGTGAACCTCTTCTGCACCCTGTCCAAAACTTCCACATCCTTCCTATAATGGGGTGACCAGAATTCAATGCAATACTCCAGATGGAGCCTAATCGGAGTTTTATAAAGCTGAAACATAACTTCCTGACTCTTGAACTCAGTGCCTTGACTAATAAAGTCAAGTGAAAGCTCTGGCCATAGATCTGAAATATGTGATAGAACCAATAACTCTTCTGAAATGAAATCAACTGTAGTAAAGTTGCAACAAAATGGCATAGTGGACCACTAGTAGATCTGTGGCCTGATAGTCCATCGATCTGGGTTCAGTCCTGACCTCCGGTACTGCCTATGTGAAGTTTGCATGTTTTCCCTGTAAATGTGTGGGTTTCCTCCGGGTGCTCTGGTTTCCCAAGGATGCGTGGATTAGTAAGTTAATTGGTCATTGGAAGTTGACTTTAACACGTGGGTGAATGATGGAATCTGAGGGGAGGTGATGGGAAAGTGGGCAGAATGAAAGGGGATCAGTGTAGCAAAGCGCAAATTGGTGCCCAATATTTGGCACAGACTCGGTGGGCCGAAGGGCCTGTTTCTGCGTTGTATGATTCTGTGACTCTACTCAGGCCAAATTCAGCTTAATGTGAACAGACTGGGCATCAAAGGACGTGGATGACTTCATCAATATTTACCTCATAATCAATGCTGCCTGAACAGATTAACCGCTTACTCTTTGTGACATGATGGCTTGTTCAACATGGGATTCGGATTTGGATTTATGACTGATGCAATCATACATCAAAATCTGTTCATCAGATGTGACAAGACGTGTGATGCACAGCAATAAAAGAACATTCTTACTTTCTTAGATACAAGCAAATAAATCTCTCTGAAATATTAGAGAAAAATACTGTGGATTCCAGAAATCTGAAAGAAATTTCTCACAAATGTTTTGGGATGATGACCAAAAATCAGAGCGGTCCATGAATCCATGAACACCACCTTGTTATTCCTTTTTTTTTGCACTACTTATTTACTAATTTTATGTCTTTGCACTGCACTGCTGCTGCAAAACAACAAATTTCACATCATATATGCAGTGATAATAAAACTGATTCTGATTCTAATATTGAACTCTGCAACTTCTGGTAACTTGATTTCTCTCTCAAACAGTTGTCCATCAGGTTTATTAGTTCAGCTTGTTTGTTTTTTCTCCCCATTTTTTTCTTTTTTCACTCTGGGAGTGGAGGGCGTGCCCAACCTGACCTGAAGGGCACGTCCACCTGCTCTGCATTTTGCAGCTCCCACATTCTTTTGTCGATGTTCTCGCCCTCTAACTGCTCCCATTCACTCATTGACCAGTTAATCTTGTTTACAGCTTATCCCTATGGTCACCCTGGTTTTACTCTAACAGAGAAGTCCTCACCTCACTCACCCTCCCTGAAGCTTAACGAGCTTTGTTTGTCTCCTTCCCAGTTCCAAAAGGTCTTTGACCTGAAACTTTGTCTCTTCTCACAGATGTGCCTGACCTGCTGAGGCTTTATTACATGTTGTCTCCCAACTCCAGAGACCAGGGTTCAATTGTGACCTTTGGTGCTGTCTGTGTGGAGTTTGCAGGATCACATCATGACAGTGTGGGTTTCCTTTGGGTGCTCCAGTTTCCTCCCACACCCGAAATGCATGCTTGGTCAATTGGCCATTGTAAATTACCCCTAGTGTGTAGATGTAGACAAAGACATGGGGAAGAATGGTAGTGTAGCGGTTAGCATAACGCTATTACAGTGCCAGTGACCCGGGTTCAATTCCAGCCGCTGTCTGTAAGGAGTTTGTATGTTCTCCCCGTGTCTGCGTGGTTTTCCTCCGGGTGCTCCGGTTTCCTCCCACATTACAAAAATGTACAGGTTAGGAAGTTGTGGGCATGCTATGTTGGCGCCGGAAGCGTGGCGACACTTGCGGGCTGCCCCAGAACATTCCATGCAAAGGTGCATTTCACTGTGTGTTTCAATGTACATGTGACTAATAAAGAAATCTCATCTCCTATCTTATGAGTGGTGATATCTGGGGAGAGCTGATGGGAATGTCGGCAGCTTAGGTTGCGGGGAAAATTAGTGGGGAATGGAATTACTCCATGAACTGGCATATACTGGATGGGCCGAAATACCTTCCTTCTATGTCGTAAGGAAATATGGGAAAATACAGAGGTTGAATGATTGAAGGAACAACAGTACAGAAAATAAAACAAAACTGCAAATGCTGCTAATTTGAAACAAAACCCACAAATGCTGGAAGCTCTCAGAGGGTCAGACAAGAAGCAGAGTTAATGTTTCAGGTGGAAGCGCCTTTGTTCTAATGAAGGGTCTTTGACCTGAACTGTTAACTCTGTTTTTTTCTCTCCACAGATGCTGCCTGACCTGCTGAGTATTTCCAGCATTCTGGTTTTATTTCAGTCCTTCAAAATATTCCTGTTACAACAAAGTGTTAGGACATTCCAGAGCCTTCTGATTTAGGTGAATAATGTTGCATCATGGGCTCCAGCATCTTGTTCATCCTGGAATGAGATTCACACTGCCATTGAAGTTGAAGTGCTTTTCAGCTGAAGCTTGGATTGCTCAGACCTGCTGTCTTGTTACACCCCACTGCCAGTGGAATTTAATAACTAATGCATTCCAAAACATCTTTCCTTGAAAACAATCTCCCTTTCAAGTTCCATTTATTTCAACCATCATGTATAAAGCCTGGTAGTGTCTTGGTGACCTTCTGGTAGACTCCTGTTAATGTATCTTCTGTTCTAGTACCAGAGTAATTATGGATGACCCGTTTAATAAGATGTCAATGAAAGCATTAAGGCATTTTTTAGCATTCATTATTAGCTTAAAAGCTTGGTACAAAGCAGTACAGCTACAAGATGTGCCCAGTGGGTAACTTTGTGCCACATAAGATGGATACTCCCTGTACAGACTGTCAAGATGAAATGTTGAGTTAATATCCCACCAAGAGTTTGTCCTTCAAGTATCATAGATACTGTTTCATTGAAAATATAATCCAGAGTCCCAACCAACCTGGTGATCTAAAAGGTTGCATATTACAGACTGAGAATTTGTGAAGGTTCTTTTCCAATATTTTACAATGTTTGAGCCAATTCTGCTGAAGGGAAATTGACCCCTAATGCTTCTAGTGCACAGTGGCATAACTGTTTACCGTACAAATTGTACTGAGATCAGGACAAATGATCTGGGGGATGTAAGTTCAAATCTCTTTAATTAAACTAAATTCAGTGAATTAAATAAATTCTGGAATGGAAGTTAATTGCCAATGGTCACAGACATGAATCTACTGAATGGTCATAAAACTAGGTTGGTTTGCAGAAGGTGTGTGACTCCACCGGCAAAGGAATGTAGTTGTCTTGACTGAATAATAGCCTTGGGCAATTAGAGTTGGGCAATAGATGCTGGCCGTTTTCAGAGAGGCCTCATCCTGAGAATGAATACATTGGAAAAAGATCAGCAATATTGATGTAGACGTGAGCTCAGCATGACAACTGGGGAATTTACAGGCAAGGCCTACATATTCCACAAGTCAATTAATGAAATGCTCACAAAATGTATTTCAGTTAATATTGTTGTGTGATGTCAGAGGATGAACAGAAAGTTATCTAACCCTAGTGTTTGGCCAGTTAACAACTCAAGCAAATCCGTGACATTTGATGTAGTCTGTGATAGGATTCAATGTGAGATGCTGTCACTGCCTTCCATGTATCTAGGGAAATGTCTGTCCTCCGTACTTAAGTGAACCACCTTTTCATTAAGCTTTGGATAGAATGTACAGCAAAGAAACAGATCATTTGACCCAATGACTGATTGCATCTGACTGGTTACATCACAGCCTGATATGGAGGCTCCAATGCACAGGATCACAAGAGGCCGCAGAGAGCTGTAGACTCAGCCAGCTCCATCACGGGCATGACCCTTCCCACCATCGAGGACATCTTCAAGAGGCAATCGAGAGGCAAAGGCGGCATCCATCATGAAGGACCCTCACCATCCGGGTCATGCCCCCATCTTGTTACTACCGTCAGGGAGGAGGTACAGGAACCTGAAGACCCACACTCAGTGATTCAGGAACAGCTTCTTCCCCTCCGCCATCAGATTTCTGAACGGTCCATGAACCCATGAACACTACCTCGTTCTTGCTTTCTTTCACATTATTTATTTATTTTTGTAATTTATAGTAATTTTATGTCTTTGCACTGCACTGCTGCTGCAAAACAACAAATTTCACATCATATAAGTCAATGTCATAGAGTCATACAGAAGGGAAACAGGCCCTTCAGCCCAATTGGTCAATGCTGACCAAGATGCCCCATCCAAGCTAATCCCACTTTCCAGCGTTTGGCCCATAACCATCGAAACCTGTCCAAATGTCTTTTAAAAGTTGTTATTGTACCTGCCTCAACCACTTCCTCTGGCAGCTGATTCCATATAGATACCATCCTTTGTGTAAAAAAGAAGTTGCCCCTCATGTTCTTCTTAAATCTTTCCCCTCTCACTTTAAACCTATGCCCTCTAGTTCTCGATACCCCAACCCTGGGAAAAAGACTGAGTGAATTCACCCAGTCGATGCCCTAACCATGCCTCGTACATTCTCATCCAAATCATTTATGTAAGTGAAGAACAACAAGGGTCCCACCACCAAACCCTGTGACGCACCACCAGTCACAGGTCTCCGGTCCAATAAACAACCTTCCACCATCAACCTCTGCTTCCTACCACCAAGCCAATTATGAATCCACTTAGCTAGCTCTCCCTGGATCCCATGTGATCGAACCTTCCAGACTAGTCTTCCATGCAGGACCTTGTCAAAAGCCTTGCTAAAGTCCATATGGACAACATCCACTGCCCTGTCCTCAAGAATCCTTTTCGTTACCTCTTCAGAAAGCTCTAACAGAATTGTCTGTGGAAGTCAAATACCCCATGGTGATAGTTCAAAGCAGAACAGCCAAATTTTTCCCAATGTCCTAAACTTTCATCATCACTAAAGATCTTAGAATCACAGAATCTGTTCACTGTTCCCCCACTCATTCTCCACTGCAACATACAGCCCCTGGGGCAAAGTGTGTTGAGTGTGGATTGGTTCTGAAAGGAATCCCCAGTGTTCAGTTGCCACCAGGTGAGTAAGTATGTAAATCTATGCTGACAGTTGCAGTGCAGTACGGGGGGAGACCTGCATTGAGACTCATCAGAACCATGATAAAGGAACATCAACTGTTTCTCTCTACAGATGCTGCTCGACCTGTTGAGTATTTCCAGCATTTTCTGTTTTCATATTATATTCAACTCTAGATTAGGTGGCCTATCTATGTAATTTAATAATTTCACCCCCTAGGGTAGACAATCCCATTACTTGACTTGGAAGTTTGCAGCATACCCGATTCCCAACCTCCCGTGCTGTCTGTGCGGAGTTTGCATGTTCTCCTTGTGACTGCATGGGTTTCATCACACATCCCAAAGGGTATGCAGGTTTCTAGGTTAACTGGTCACAGTAAATTGCCTCTAATGAGCAGGTGAGTGGTAGAATCTGGGGGGAGCTGATGGGAATGTGGGGAATTACAAAAATGGGATTAGTGTAGGATTAATTGGATGCTTGATGGTCAGTGCAAACTTGATAGACTGAATGGCCTCTTTCCATGCTGTATCTCTCCATGACTTTATGTGTGGGATGGTAGGTTAATTGGCTATTGTAAATCACCCAGGGAAGATAGGCCAGAGGGGAGACGATAGATACTTGACTGAGAATAAATTGCAGAGAAATAGATGCGTGAGTGGGACTGTTCTGAGATCCAGCATGGACTCAATGGACTGAATGGCCACTCAATGTTATGATAAGAATGTAAACATAACAAAATAATACAAATTGAACCTGAATTACAGATGCTCCCAGGTCAGGATTAGATCCGCTTGTTGTTTTTGATGATATCCTTCAGACTCTTTACTTCACTGCAGTCAAGTGTCAGCAGCTAAGACACAGACTTAAACATGCTCCAACAAGACACAGTGCTGGCCTCAAAGACACTCACAAGATCACAAGACAAGGGGGGAGAAGTAGGCCATTCAGCCCATTGAGTCTGCTTCAAAGAAAAGGGAAAAAGAAAAAGGAATGAGAAATTGAGGGGGGGGACACTATTCTAACCCCAATTTCCGGCCTTATCCCCATATCCCTTGATACCCCGACTAGTTAGATATCTATCTACCTCTTCCTTAAACACCTCCAATGATCTGGCCTCCACTGCTGTACGTGGCAAGGATTTCCACAAATTCACCACCCTCTGGCTAAAGAAATTTCTCCTCATCTCTGTTTTAAACCTGTACCCTCTAATTCTAAGATTGTGCCCTCTGGTCCTGGACTCACTATACTGTCTATTGCATTGGCATGACTTCTTTTGTATTTATCACAGTCAGTCCATGAGGAATCTCTGGCTGAGATTGCTAACTAATGCCAGTCTCTATCCCAGATCACCACGTCTCTGGTTTAACCAAACAGCAATTAAGCCGCAAAAACCTGTTCAGAAGTGCTCCTGCATATTTGATCTTAAGTTTTTCTTGTTCTAACAACCTAAACATTTTATTCAATACATGTTTAATGCCCATGAGGTGAATCAAGGGTTAATTGGGCAGCAAAGTTGATTAAGTAGCTTGCAATTAAATGGAGTTTAATGACCTTTATGGTTCACCTTTTCTCTTCCGGATAATGTAGAAGTTAAATTCACAGAGAGGGCACAATCCCATTTTACTTGCTGAACCATTTCAAAGTTCTTTTGATTAGAATGTTCAAAAGGACTGTCTAAAAACATACAGACCACGGTAATTTTAAATCACACAACTCAGAGAAAGCTGGACTTTGAACATACAGTATATGTGCAGTGAGAATCCCACCGTTGTATGATCAGTGTACATCACTTACTATTTGGTGCCTTTTTCAGAATCAGGATCAGGTTTATTATCACTGCTTGAAGATGTTCTTGATGGTGGCAAGGATTATGCCCGAGATGGACCTGGATTTTAAAGGGAGTGTAGGTACAAAGATCTGTGGGATGCTTGCACACAACTTTGAGGGTGGAACATAGAACATAGAACAGTACAGCCTAGGAACAGGACCTTTGGCCCACAATGCTGTGCTGAACTAATTAAGCCAATGACATCTAACCCCTTCTGCCTGCACAAGGTCCATATTCCTCCTTTCTCTGCATATACATGCACCTATCTAAGAGCCTCCTAAATGCCTCTATTGTATCTGCCTCCACCACCACCCCTGGCAGCACATTCCAGGCACCCACTCTCTGTGTGAAAAACTTGCCCCGCACATCTCCTTTGAACTTTCCCCCCTCACCTTAAATGTGAGCCCTCTAGTGTTAGACATTTCAACTTGGGGAAAAAGAATCTGGCTGTCTACTCTCTCTATGCCTCTCATAATTTTATAAACTTCTGTCTGGTCTCCTCTCACCCTCTGCCACTCCAGAGAAAATAATCCTATTTTCTCAACACTTCCCTTACATCACCTGCCCTCTAATCCAGGCAGCATCCTGGTAAACCTCCTCTGACCCCTCTCCAAAGCCTCCACATCCTTCCTATAAAGGGGCAACCAGAATTTTAAGATTAAGGTTTTAAGATTTCTTTATTAGTCACATGTACATTGAAACACACAGTGAAATTCATCTTTTGCGTGGAGTGTTCAGGGGGCAGCCCGCAAGTGTCGCCACGCTTCCGGCGCCAACATAGCATGCCCACAACTTCCTAACCTGTATGTCTTTGGAATGTGGGAGGAAACCGGAGCACCCGGAAGAAACTCATGCAGACATGGGGAGAACGTACAAACTCCTTACAGACAGCGGCTGGAATTGAACCCCGTTGCTGGCGCTGTAATAGCATTACACTGACTACTATAATCAATAAGAAGAACACTGAATGACTGGCTTTATTATTAAAGAGGAATAAACTGTAAAAGCTTGGAAGTTATTATGTTTCCAAGTCACTGGTTAGGTCCCACGTGGAGTTTTGTGTTCATCTCTGAACATGGCACATTCAGGAGGATGTCAAGGCCTTCAGAGGGGATTAGAGAGAATGGTCCTAGAAATGAAGGAACAGAAACAAAACGAGTCAGCAGTCCAGGCAGCATCAATGGAAAGGGAGGCAGAGTTAACACTTCAGGTTGAAAACCCTTTGACAGAACTGGGGAAGAGGAAAACCAAGTCAATTATAGGTTGCAGAGAAAATTGGGGAGAGATGGATAGAACAAAGAGAAAGTCACAGATAGAGTCAGGGTAAAGTTGCTGTGGGGATAAGCTGTTAGCTAATTGGATAACTTCTTCGATACCTGAAACAATACGTATCCAGGCATGCAAAGTGGATTCCAATGTACTCCTGACTTAGGTTTTGTAGATGTTGGAAAGATTTGGGCTGTAAGGATATGGGTTAGTTGCTGTAAGATACCCACCCACTTGTTGCTGTGGTATTTATGCAGCTGGTGCAGTAGAAGATCTGGTCAATGGTGACCTTCCAAGAAGTTGACAGTGGGGCACATGGAGATGGTAAAACCATTGAATGTTAAACATAAGTGGTCAGACTACCTCTTGATGGAGATTGTCATTGCTTGGCACTCCTGTAACATGAATATTACTTGTAACGTATCAGCTTACAGCTGAATGTTTAGAGTTTAGAATCGAGAGCCATATAGCATAGAAAGAGGCCCTTCAGCCCAACTTGAACATGCCGAGCAAGTTGCTCAACAGAGCTATTCCTGGTTGCCTGCATTTGGCCCATATCCCTCTAAACGTTTCCTATCCATGTACCTGTCCAAATGTCTTTTAAATGTTGCTATTGTACCCACCTCTAACACTTCATTCCATTTACCCACCACCCTCTGGGTGATTTAGTTCTTGCTACATGCAGGCATGGACTGCATCATTCTCTGAAGAATTGTGAATGGAACATTGTATGATCATCAGTGAGCATCTCCACTTCTGACATTATGAAGGAATGAAAGTCGTTGATGAAGCAGTTGAAGATAATTGGGCATAAGACACTGCCCTGAGAAACTCCCGCAGTGGTGCCTTGGTGCTTGCATGATTGACATCTGGCAAACACCACCATCTTCCTTTGTGTAAAGTACAACAACCATTGGACTGTTTTCCTCCTGATACCCACTGATTAGTTCTACCAAGACATAGATAGGGTCAGTCTTTTTCCCAGGGTTGAGGAATCAAGAATGAGAGGGCATACGTTTAAGGTGAGAGGGAAAAGATTTAGTAGAAACCTGAGGGGGAGCTTTTTCATGGAGAAGGTGGTCCACATATGGAACGAGCTGCCAGAGGAAGTGGTAGAGGCAGGTACATTAACAACATTGAAAAGACACTTGGACAGGTACATGGATAGAGAAGGTTTAGAGGGATATGGGCCAAACACGGGCAAATGGGACTAGCTTAGATGAGGATTTTGGTCAGCATGGACCAGATGGGCTGAAAGGCCTGTTTCCATGATGTATTACTCCTTGACTCTATGACTCTTTGATGCCACACTCAGTCAAATGTCAAGGGTAGCCACCTCTGAAATTTAGCTCTCTGGCCCTTGGTGGGACCAAGGCTGTGTTGAGCTGGGTGGTCTTGACAAAACCAGGAATGGGCATCGGTGAGAAGGTTAATGAAGAGTAAGTGCTGCTTGATAGCACTGCCGGTGATATCGTCATCACTTTGCTGGTGAATGAAAGGAGATTCATTAGGTGATAATTAGCTGAATTATATTTGTCCTGCTTCCTGTTTGATATGTCCTTCCAGGATCTATCTGGATGATTTTTCTGCATTTCTGGGTAGATTGCATTGTTGTAACTGATATCAATGTTGCCAAAATAATTGAGCAAAATCTCTGTCGAAGGAAATGGACAGTTGCTGTTTCGGGTCAAGACCCTTCATCTGGACTGAAAGAACAGAGGGTCTCGATCTGAAACATCGACTGTCCATTTCCCTCCACAGATGCTGCCCGACCCATTAAGTTCCTCCAGCAGTTTGTTTTTACTCCAGATCCAAAGTCTCTTCCCGCTCACGTGGTTTACATTTTCAGATGGAATTTGTGGGGAGAAAATATTCAAGTGTTTGCACTAAACATGCACTGCAGGAGCCCTCATGATATACACTCTTTACAAACTTCAGTGCCTTCAACGGAACTGAATTTCTGAAGCTGAACACAGTCACACAGCCACCACTATACTGTAGGTTGATCACAAGTGACAAAGGTGGATTTCTTCCTCATTTCTCTTGCCAGACCTAAGATCTAACAACCAGAGCCATGAATGATGATTGGGGTCATGTTTTAGTTCTTTGAAGATTCTTACATGGGCATTGCTGTATTACAGATTGTACCAGCCATTTCATTTTATAAACCTAACTTCCTTTAATTTATCTGAAATGGGCATAAATTAAGAATGAACATTTTCCATTTTGTCACCATAATACTTAATGAGAGTAAATAATAAAATAAATGGGATTAAATGAAAGCCAATGTCGCATTTTAACAACCTTCAAAAAAGCAATTCCTGGATTACAAATCACATCAAGTCTTATAACTCAGTGCTGAGGTCCATTCAATCTAATCGGTATTATGTCAAAATCACTTTTCATTAAAAAGCATTCAGACTGAAATTACATTTGCTTTTAAAGTGTTCACTGTTCAGATTGCTCCTCTTGGTTGACTGAACCCAATTCATTTCACTTCTGGGCAGTTAAAAACTGACTTTACATCTTCGGTCCTGATTCAGGGTTTCGACCCAAAACGTCGACAATTCCTTTCCTCCCACAGATGCTGCTCAACCTGCTGAGTTCCTCCAGCAGATTGTTTGTTGCTCCAGATCCCAGCATCTGCCGTCTCTCGTGTCTCCAAAAACTGACTTTAAATGGAAAAGGGTTTTAACCTGAAATTTTTCAAGATTGTAATACAGTATAGCATCAAGTAGAAATGATGGGTTTCCTTCTTAGGTTCTGGGGAAAGGCTTTCTGGAAAAGGAATGCCACTTTAAAGCATGTACCAGATCATGGATAACTATCCTTTTAGAGCTAGAGTATAGAGCTGTGTGTTGCATAGCTTGGTAGCATATTTGCCCCAGAATTCAGCTTCCAACAGTATATCAACAACACCATCAGGCCACCTCTGTCTGAAGCTTAATGGAGACACAAGAGACTGCAGATGCTGGAATCTGGAGCAACACACAGAATGCTGGAGGAAGTCAGAGGGTCAGGTAGCATCTATGGAGTGAAATGGATGGATCATGTGCCCAGATGAAGGGTCTTGATACTAAAAGTCGACTGTTCATTTCTCTCCATAGGTGCTGCCTGACCTGTTGAGTTCCTCCAGCATTTTGTGTGTTGGTCTGTCTGAAGCTAAACTCAGTTGCTCCTGAAACTCTCACCCTTGCCTTTTTTTCGTATGGACTTGACATTTCCAACACACTCCTGTCTGGCCTAACATTTGTCACGAACCAGCAACAAAAGAAACACACTGAGCATGATTCAGTGTTAAAAACTATTTTATTAATCACTACTTATGATAATACGTAAAATAAAAGTAAAAATGTTAGTATGTTAGAATTCAAAAATGTTAAACCTCGAACGTTAACCCCAAAAACTAAACTCTTCGTGTGTGTGTGTGACAAAGTCCAAAACTCCCAGTTCCTGAATGGTTCTTAAAAGTTCAGTTCCGCAAGCCATAAGGTGAAACATGAGCAAGGGCTTCTTCAACAACCACCGTTGTCTGAAGATAAGACGTAGATGTAGAGAAACATAGAGAGAGTAAATACGAAATCCAAATGTTCCATGATGAAACCCAAACGACACTCCAGTGTTTACTCGGTAGTGACTTCCTCACCCCGAAAAGCATCCGAATTGTGGTCGTCCACACACAAATACCTGTTTCCTTCTACAGGTCAGCAACAAAGTGAACTCCACCGGATTACTTCCAACTTCCATACATGGATTTCAGTGGCAAACACAGTTATTGTTTCTCATCCATCGATAGAGAAAACAAGCAGGCTGGTGTCTCTCTCCCTTCTCTCTCTCTCTCTTCTTCTAACTTCTTCAACAACGTCATAGAACCATAGAACCATAGAACCATACAGCACAAAACAGGCCCTTCGGCCCACCGTGTCGTGCCGTCCATCAGACCACCCTCACACTACCTAACCCCTTCCTCCCGCATATCCCTCTATCTCACGTTCCTCCATATGCCTATCCAACAAGCTCTTGAACCTGTTCAATGTATCTGCCTCCACCACCACCCCAGGCAGTGCATTCCATGCACCAACCACTCTCTGGGTGAAAAACCTCCCTCTGACATCTCCCCTGAACCTCCCACCCATAACCTTAAAGCCATGACCTCTTATCTTGAGCATTGGTGCCCTGGGAAGGAGGCGCTGACTGTCTACTCTATCTATTCCTCTCAATATTTTATATACCTCTATCATGTCTCCTCTCATCCTCCTCCTTTCCAGTGAATAAAGCCCCAGCACCTTAAGCCTCTCCTCATATTCAATACCCTCCAATCCAGGCAGCATCCTGGTAAATCTCCTCTGCACCCTCTCCAATGCCTCCACATCCTTCCTATAATGAGGCGACCAGAACTGAACACAGTACTCTAAATGTGGCCTAAATAGAGTTTTGTAAAGCTGCATCATAACCTCGCGGCTCTTAAACTCAATCCCGCGATTTATGAAAGCCAACATCCCATTGGCCTTCTTAACTGCTCTTTCCACCTGTGAGGCAACTTTCAACGAACTGTGAATATGAACCCCCAGATCCCTCTGCTCCTCAACACTGCCAAGTACCTTGCCGTTTACCCTGTACTCTGCCCTGGAGTTTGTCCTTCCAAAGTGTACCACCTCACACTTCTCCGGATTGAACTCCATCTGCCACTTGTCAGCCCAGCTCTGCATCCTATCAATATCCCTCTGTAAGCTCCGACAGCCCTCCACACTATCCACAACACCGCCTATCTTAGTGTCGTCCGCAAACTTACTAACCCAGCCCTCCACCCCCTCATCTAAGTCATCTATAAATATCACAAAAAGTAGAGGTCCCAGAACCGATCCCTGCGGGACACCACTAGTCACTGCCTTCCAATTCGAGGGCACTCCTTCCACCACAACCCTCTGCTTTCTACATGCAAGCCAATTCCTAATCCACACAGCCAAGCTTCCTTGGATCCCTCGGCCTCTGACCTTCTGAAGAAGCCTACCATGAGGAACCTTATCAAATGCCTTACTAAAATCCATGTAAACCACATCCACCACACTGCCCTCATCAATCTTCCTGGTCACCTCCTCAAAGAACTCTATCAGGCTTGTGAGGCAAGATCTTCCCTTCACAAAGCCATGCTGGCTGTCCCTAATCAGTCCATGATTCTCCAGGTGTTCATAAATCCTATCCCTTAGAATCCTTTCTAACAGCTTACCCACCACAGACGTGAGACTCACCGGTCTATAATTCCCTGGCCTATCCCTATTACCTTTTTTGAACAAGGGGACCACATTCGCAATCCTCCAATCCTCTGGCACCACTCCTGTAGACAACGAGGACTCAAAGATCCTTACCAGTGGTTCAGCAATCTCCTCCCTAGCCTCTCGAAGCAGCCTGGGGAAAATCCCGTCAGGCCCCGGAGATTTATCTGTCTTAATATTATTTAACAACTTCAACACATCCTCTCTCTTGATATCAACAACCTCAAGAACATTACCCCTACCAGCACTCCCTTCCGCATCATCAAGACCCCTCTCCCTGGTGAATACCGAAGAGAAGTACTCATTCAGAACTTCTCCCACTTCCGCCGCCTCCAGGCAAATTCTCCCACCTTTGTCCTTAATCGGACCTACCTTCACCCTAGCCATCCTCCTACCCTTCACGTACTTGAAAAAGGCCTTGGGATTTTCCTTAACCCTACTAGCAAAAGCCTTTTCATGTCCCCTTCTAGCTCTCCTCAGCCCTTTCTTAAGTTCCTTCCTCGCTACCTTATATTCCTCACGGGCCCTGTCTGAACCTTGCTGCTTATACCTCACGTATGTTACCTTCTTCTCCCTAACAAGTCGTTCCACCTCTCTCATCACCCATGGTTCCTTCACCCCACCATTCCTTCTCTGCCTCACCATGACATATTTATCCCTAACATCCTGCATAAGATCCCTGAATATCGACCACATCCCCATGGTACATTTTCCTTCAAAAAGGACATCCCAATTTACACTCCCAAGTTCTCTCCTTATAGCCTCGTAGTCAGCCTTTCCCCAATTGAAAAACCTCTTGTCCTCTCTGCACCTGTCCCTGTCCATGACAATTTTAAAGGTTATGGAGCAATGGTCACTGTCCCCCAAATGCTCACCCACCAATAGATCCTTCACCTGTCCCGGTTCATTCCCTAAAACTAGATCTAACATGGCATTCCCTCTAGTCGGCCCGTCAACATACTGCGTCAGGAATCCTTCCTGGACACATTTAACAAATTCTGTCCCATCTAAACCTTTGGCACTAAGCAGGTTCCAGTCTATATTTGGGAAGTTGAAGTCTCCCATTATAACAACCCTGTTATTTCTGCTTCTCTCCAAACACTGCCTGCCAATCTGCTCCTCTATATCTCTACTGCTACCGGGGGGCCTATAGAATACTCCTAGTAGAGTAACTGCTCCTTTCTTGTTCCTTAACTCCACCCATACGGACTCTAGAGATGATCCTTCTACAACATCCATCTTTTCCACAGCCGTAACAGTGTCCCTGACCAGTATCGCCACCCCTCCACCTCTTCTCCCCCCTTCCCTATCCCTCTTAAAACATCGAAAACCAGGAATATTCAATATCCACTCCTCTCCTGACGTCAGCCACGTCTCAGTAATAGCCACGATATCATAGTCCCCCATACTTATCCAAGCCCTCAGTTCATCCCCCTTATTCCTGACACTTCTTGCATTTAAGTAAACACACTTCAGTCCATCTACCTTACTACTTTTACAGCCTGTATTCTGCTTCTCCTTCCCCAAAGCCTCTCTGCCTGTTTGATCTAACTTTTCCCCATTCCCTTCTTCCTCTGACCTACTCCTCCGGTTCCCTTCCCCCTCACAAATTAGTTTAAACCCTCCTGTACCACCTTAGCAAATCTCGCCGCAAGGATATTGGCCCCCTTCTGGTTCGGGTGTAACCCGTCCTCTCTGTACAGGTCCCACCTTCCCGAGAAGAGATCCCAATGATCCAGAAATCTAAAACCCTCCCTCCTGCACCAACTTCTCAGCCACACATTTATCTGCCACCTCCTTCTATTCCTACCTTCACTATCACGTGGCACTGGCAGCAATCCCGAGATTGCTACCCTTGAGGTCCTGTTCCTCAATTTTCTGCCTAGCTCCCTGAACTCACTCTTCAGGACCTCATCCCCCTTCCTACCTATGTCATTGGTGCCAATATGGACCACAACTTCTGGCTGCTCTCCCTCCCACTCAAGAATTCTGTGGACCCGATCAGTGACATCCCAGACCCTGGCACCTGGGAGGCAACATACCATCCGGGATTCATGCTCACTGCCACAGAACCTCCTGTCTGTTTCCCTGACTATCGAGTCCCCTATCACTACCGCATGTCTCTTTCCCACCCTTCCCTTCTGAGCAGCAGTACCAGTCCCAGTGCCAGAGACCTGGTAACTGCAGCTAGGCCCCTGCAGGTCATCCCCTTGAGCCGAAGCCCAGAACACTCTGCTGCCACTCACTCCGCTGCCCGCTCCGACGCTGCCCGCTCTCTAGGCTGTTTGCTTTTTAAGCTGCCCGCGCCACGCCTGCGCAGTCCAGCCCCCACTCGACTACTTAAAAAACTTATTAAAAAATCTAAACCTTACACTAAAAACCCTAACAAAAACTAACCCTTACACCCAAAAACCCTAATAAAAGTGATAAACAGAGAAAACACTTACGTCCTTTATCTTCTATTGACGTAAGCACGCCCCACACACACATACACACAGACTCTCTATCTTAAAGGGACTTTCACTGAGTCCATAACACATTTTAGACTATCCATAAACTTGAGCTCATCCAAATAGCTGTTGTCCAATTTCACATTATCCTTACAGTCCCAACTGTATTGTTGACCCACTCTGGCTACCAGTCCAACAAAACCTTAATTTTAATGTACTCATCCTTGTTTTCAAATACTTTTCTGGTATTGCCCCTCCTTCTCTCTTCTGCATCTGGACAATCCTCAGAGACCTCTCACTCCTACAATTCTGGCCTCTTAAACAGCAATCATTTGATTCATCTCTACTGCTCTACCACTCTCTTTTTCAAAAAGTTTTTGAAAACTTGCCTCCTTCATCAAGCTTTTGGTCTTCAGTCCTTATAACTCCTTGTGTGATATTTCATTTGACAATCCACCTTTGAAATACCTTGGGACATGCACTACATTAAATGTCCTATATAAATGCATGTTCTCATTGTTATACAGTTACTGTGGCTTGCAGGGTGCAACAAATGTTGACGCTATGACAATCCACATCAATTATTTGGATGAGGGGATCAAACTAATATTTCCAAGTTTGCAGATGCTACAAAGCTGGGTGCCATTGTGAGATGGATAACAAAGAAATGTTTGGAGAGACCTGGGTATCTTTGTACACAAATCACTAAAAGTTAACATGCTGATAAAGCAAACAATTAGAAAGGCAAATGGTATGTTGACCTTTTGCCTTACTAATTGGTTGCTTTATTGGCATGTTAACTTTTAGTGATCCTTACTGCAATTACATGGAGGTCTGATGAGACTATCTGTAATTGTATACAGATCTGGTCCACAGATTTAGGGAAAGGTATGCTTGCAATCGAGGGAATGCAGCAAACATTCATCAGATGGATTCTAGAGATAAGAGGTGTGTCTTGTGAGGAGAGATTAAGCAGAATGGGCCTATACCCTCAAGAGTTGAGAAGACTGAAAGGTGGTGTCATTAAGGCAAACAACATTCTTATGGGGCTTTGATGGGTAGATGCAGGGATGATGTTTCCCTTGACCAGGGTGTCAAGAATGAGGAACTCACAGTCTCAAACTATGGGACAGACCATTCAGGTTCAAGAGTACATTTCCTCACCCAGAGTGTGGTGAATATTTGGAATTATCTAATCAATAGTTCTTTGGTGGCTGAATCCCTGAGTATATTCAAGATGGTGAGATAAATTTTTAGACATTAAGGGAATCAAGATACAGACAGAAGGGGAGGACCCATCATCTGTAGTGAAGGAATAAAGCTAAAGGCAGCATAACTTGGGCTGCTAGTCCATGGCTCATTGAAAGTGGCTACACAGGTAGCTAGGTTTAAGAAGGCTTATGGAATGCTGGCTTTTATTAATCGGGGTACTGAGTACAGGAGCCAAGAAGTTATGATGCATCTCTATAGAACTTTGGTTAGGCCGCATTTAGAGTATTGTGTGCAGTTCTGGTCACCTCACTATAGGAATGACGTTGAGGCTTTAGAGAGGGTGCAGAGGAGGTTTACCAGGATGCTGCCTGGATTAGAGGGCACGTGCTATCAGGAGAGGCTGGACAAACTTGGGTTCTTTTCTCTGGAGTGGCAGAGGCTGAAGAGTGATCTGTTGGAAGTGTATAAAATTATGAGGGGCATAGATAGGGTGGACAAGCAATATCTTTTTCCCATTATTGAGCGATCCAACACCAGAGAGCATGCATTTAAGGTGAGAGGGGGTAGGTTCAGAACAGATGTGAGGGTACGTTTTTTACTCAGAGTGTGGTGGATGCTTGGAATGCGTTGCCTGATAGGGTGGTGGAGGCAAATTCATTGGGGGCTTTTAAGAGAGGCTTGGATGGGCACATGAATGAGAGGAAAATAGAGGAATATGGGCATTCTGTAGGTAGGAGGGAATAGCAATGTCAGCACAACATTGTGGGCCGAAGGGCCTGTTCTATGCTGTACTATTCTATGTAAAACTTAAAGAGAAAGCATCGTAATTGTTCAAGGATGGTAAGCAGCTCAGAAGATTGGATGAAGTATATAAAAAGACTAGAAGATTAATAAGGAAGTAATTAATAGAATATGAGATAAAAATATAAAAAGAGACAGTAAGCTTTTTCTACAGATAGTTAAAAACGAGGAGTTAACAAAGTGAGCATTTCTCCTATGGAAAGCGAACCAGGGAATTAATAATGGAAAACAAGGAATATCAGGTAATAATGCGCAGGTACTTTCCATCAGGCTTCATGACAGAGGGTATAAGTGACATCCCAGGAATGGACTGAAATCGGGAATTGAAAGGGAGGGAGGAACTCAGGAAAATTACAATCACCAGTGAGGTGGTACTGAGCAAATTGTGGGAGATTGGAAGGGAATCTAAAGGGAAAGTTTTACACACTGAGGTGGGTATGTGGAGGGAGCTGCCAGAGGAAGTGGTAAATGCGGGTACAATTACAATGTTTAACAGACATTTGGACAGGTTCATGGATAGGAAAGGTTTAGAGGGATATGGGCCAAATGCAGGCAAATGGGATTAGCTCAGGTGAGCAACTTGGTCGGCATGGACAAGATGGGCCAAAGGACCCGATTCTGTGGTGTATAAATTGGTAAATTCATTTATTATTGTCAGATGTACCAAGGTACAGTGAAAAATGTTGTTTTGCATGCTATCCATATAGATCAATTCATCACAGTCCATTGAGGTAGCACAAGGGAAAAACAATAACAGAATGCAGAATAAAGTGTCACAGTCACAGACAAAGTGCAGTGCAGGTAGACAATCAGGTGCAAAGGCCACGACAAGGTCGATTTCGAGATCAAGAGTTCTTCATCTTTTAGTGTACAAGAGGTCCATTCAAGAGTTCGATTATAGCAGGATAGAAGCTGTCCTTGAGCCTGGTGGTACATGCTTTCAGGCTTTTGTATCTTCTGCCTGATGGGAGGGGGGAGAAGAGAGAATGTCTGGAGTGGGTGGGGTCTTTGATTATATTGGCTGCTTTACCGAGGCAGTGAGAAGTGTAGACAGAGTCCATGGAGGGGAGGTTGGATACCATGATGTGCCGAGCTGTGTCCACAACTCTCTGCAGTTTCTTGCGGTCCTGGTCAGAGCAGTTGCCATACCAAGCCGTGATGCATCCAGATAGGATGCCTTCTATGGTGCATCTAGAAAAATTGGTGAAGGTTGAAGGGGATATGCCAAATTTCTTTACTCTCCTGAAGAAGTTGAGGCACCTTGGTCATGGCATCTACATAGTTGGACCAGGACAGGCTGTAATGTTATGACCCTAAGTGCATGATGTACAACAGACTGGTATTCAGCTGCAGCAAGTAATTGGGAAAGCTAACAGAAAGCTGTTGTTTATTACAAGGGGAGTAGTAGAGAGGTTATGCTTCAGTTACACAGGGATTTGGTGAGATCATATCAGGACATTGTGTGCAGTATTAAGATATCTTTATTAGTCACATATACATCGAAACACACAGTGAAATGCATCTTTTGCGTAGAGTGTTCTGGGGGCAGCCTGCAAGTGTTGCCACGCTTCCGGCACCAACATAGCATGCCCACAACTTCCTAACCCGTACGTCTTTGGAATGTGGGAGGAAACTGGAGCACCCGGAGGAAACTCACGCAGACACGGGGAGAACATACAAACTCCTTACAGACAGTGACCGGAATTGAACCCAGGTCGCTGACGCTGTAATAGTGTTATGCTAACCGCTATACTACCGTACCTGCCCACACTACCGTGCCTGCCCACACTACCGTGCCTGCCCCTACACTTTGTATAAGGTAGGATGCTAATGTGTCAGAAACAATTCTCAGGAAGTTTACTGGCCTGAAGCCCAGAATGGGCTGGTTGTCTTCTGAGGAAAGGTTGGAAAAGCGAGACTGGAGAAGGGGTAATTGAGACATATCGGATCCTGACAAGGTGGATTTGAAGAGGATGTTTCTCCTCATGTCAGAGTATCTAGCACTAGGGGTAATTGCTGAAAAATAAGGAATTGCCCATTTAAGGTCGGGAAGTTTATTTCTCAGAACTCATGAGTGTGTGGAACTCTCTTAATCATAGGCCAGTGGAAGAAAAATCTTTGAATATTTTTAAGGCAGAGATAGTTATACAGTTATCAAAAGGGTGAAGGCAACATCCATCATCAAAGATCCCCACCATCCGGGCCATGCCGTCTTCTCGCAGCTACCATCGAGCAGGAGGTACAGAAGCCTGAAGTCCCACACCACTAGGTTCAAGAACAGCTACTTCCCTTCAACCACTTGATTCTTGAACCAACCTACACAACCCTGCTCACAAGAGGACAGCAACACTATGACCACTTTGATCACTTTGCCCTAAAATGGACTTTGTACTTTTTTGGGTTTTTTTGTTCTAATTGTGTTATTTCTTGTAAAAGTTCTGTATAATTTATGTTCAATTTGTGTTTTTCTTGTGAATGCTACTTATATGATGCTATGTGCTTGTGTTGCTGCTGCAAGTAAGTTTTTCATTGCACCCACTGGCCACATGATGTTAACTTTTCAACTAGCCTGAAATAGTTGCCCAATATTGTCCGCCTGAAACAGACAGAAAGTTTATTATGGACACACAAGAGACTGCAGATGCTGGAATCTGGAGCAACACACAATCTGCTGGAATAACTCAACAGGTTGAGCAGCATCTGTGGGGGGAAAGGAGTCGTTGATGTTTTGGGTCAGAACCCTGCGTCAGGACTCGAAACGTCGACAATTCCTTTCCACCCACAGATGCTGCTTGACCCACTGAGTTCCCCCAGCAGATTGTTTGCTGCTGCGGGAAGCTTATTACAGCTTCAGAGTGCAGAAGGATGTCACCCTGCCTACTGTGGCAGTGCTGACTCTGACAGGTTAATGCAGTTCTCTCCCCATCTGCTTTGCTATTGACCTGCATATGTTTCAAATACTGTGCCAACTGTGTTGTGCAATTTACTGTTTGAAACTGTTTCCATAGCCCTTCTAAGCAGCCTATTCCAAATCACAAATCACTAAATAAAGAAACACTTCTCTTTTCCTCTTTAGGTTTTTCACGGTAGTGTAGCGGTTAGCGTAACGCTATTACAGTGCCAGCGACCCGGATTCAATTCTGCCGCTATCTATAAGGAGTTTGTACGTTCTCCCTTTGTCTGTGTGGGTTTCCTCTGGGTCCTCCGGTTTCCTCCCACATTCCAAAGACATATGAGTTAGGAAGTTGTGGGCATGCTATGTTGGCACCGGAAACGTGGTGACACTTACGGGCTGCCCCCAGAACACTCCATGCAAAAGATACATTTCACTGTGTGTTTTGATGTACATGTGATTAATAAAGATATCTTATCTTATCTTATCTTAAACTTTTCCAATCCATGTACCTGTCCAACTGTCTTTTAGAAGTTGTTATTGTACCCATGTCTACCACTTCCTCTGGCAGCTCATTCCATATATGTACTACCCTCTGTGTAAAAAAGTTGACCCTCAAGTTCCTCTTAAATCTTTCCCCTTTCACCTTAAACCTATGCCCTCTAGTTCTTGATTCCTCAGCCCTGGGAAAAAGACTGAGTGCATTCATCCAATCTATGCTCCTCATGATTTTATACACAGAAGACCAACTCTAAATATCTAGAAGCAGAAAGCAAAAGATGTCACAAAGAAGACCACTGATCGCAACTAGACTGTGTTGGGGCTTGTCCAGTGGACCATTTTTGTCATGAGAGAGCAGATAGTGAATGTTGGCAACCTATTTAACTGATGGACATTAGGATAGGTAAACCAATAATGAACATACACTCTACTCTCACATCTCATCAGGAGTTATCGAACAGCAGAGGGGAATAGTGTTCCAAAGTTCAGGTTAAACCTCTTTTGCAGCCTCTACCACCATTGCAGCCTAGATTCTGAGCATGGCTCTACCACTTGGTGATATGGTCTGCCCCTTTAAGGCTCCCTGTGAAGTAGCTGCACAAGTGGATCTCAGAGCGTGTCCAGCTATCTGGAAATACAGGTCACTGCTTGACTACTTACATTATTAATCTACATGGCTTCTCCACATTAATTGAACATTAATTTAACAGCATTTGATGTTGGGTTAATTATTAATTTCAAATCTGTGATTGATTGATTTTGTCAGCCAAGGCTATTAAAGGATAAGGAGAAATGTTAAATCAACTAATAAACTGGCTTGCAGGTTTGAATAGCCTCTCTCTCTCTCTCTTTATCTCTATCTACCAGGCAAACCAAGTGAACATTTATAGTGTTCAGGAGAAATGTATATGAGATTCTTGTTGCAATGCTTCATATTCCTATGTTAATAAACGACCAAAATATAATTAGACTTGTTGTTTTACATAAAGTATGAAGTCCAAGTCTGACAAAAACCCTAAAGATAAGATAAGATCTTTATTAGTCACATGTACATTGAAACACACAGTGAAATGCATCTTTCGCGTAGTGATTTTTTGGGGGGCAGCCCGCAGGTGTCACCACGCCTCAGGCGCCAACGTAGCATGCCCATAACTTCCTAACCTGTAGGTCTTTGAAATGTGGGAGGAAACCAGAGCACCTGGAGGAAACCCACACAGACACGGGGAGAACGTACAAACTTCTTACAGACAGCCGCCGGATTTGAACCCAGGTCGCTGACGCTGTAAAGCATTATGCTAACCACTATGCTACCGTGCCTACCTTAAAAGCAAGTTATGCAAATAAAAGTGACTTGCCATTCTCAATTTATGCAAATTCTTACTTTACTTTTCTTTTCACACTTTCATAGTAGAAAGCAGCAATTTCTCAGATGAACCAAGATCCATGAAAGCTTCCCTTCCAATATAGTGCTGCCGTCTCACTCACACAAGGCTTTATATCAACCAACCCATAAGGATAAGACAAGCAATCAAACTTGATCGGTTCAGTAGGGGCTAGAAATTAGCCCAGTTTCTTTAAGTTCTACTCATATGTAGATTGACTATTTCTGGAGAAATGGATCAATTTACATTTCTGGACACTCCGGACTGGGCATTTCTAGACCTGAATTGCAGTTCCACAGAAAATGTGATTTCTGTATCAGTCATGCATGGGCTGATATAGTTCGGTGTACACTGCTCCTTTAGAGTTCTACAACAGGCTATTTTGTTTGAAGCTGTGCCTGTCTTAGGACACTCTCCATATACCCAAGTTTTAATAGCAGTGTTCACTGAGCAGGTCCCAGCCCAAGGCTGAGACCCCTACATGGTAGATTTCCTTGTCTTCTTTGGATCCCTCCATCAGAATTGAACCCAGTGCTGCTGTGCTACCCCATGGATTGGTAGTTTGCTTTGGTCAGATTGATGGCCCTGGTTTCAGATTGAACTAAATCACTTTCAAGTTTAATTTAAAGGCCTATCACTTTACCCTAATGGCTCCTTAAGTACCACATCATTAGTTATTTCTTCTCTCTCAGCCTGTTCTCTCATTGCTTCCTCAACATATTGATCAAGAGAAACAATCTCATTTACACTCATATATTTGTCTTTCACAGTATAAATGTTCACTTGGTCTGCCTGGTCTTTATACATCTCCCTTGATTATTGTATCACCCTCGTTACACGTGTGTCCAAGTCCTTAATTTATACAATGTCCTACTTACCACAACTATTTGAAGGCCTAAAACAATTCCCACCAAAGTTTTCAACCCCTTGTTGTTTCTTATCTCCACCCAAACTGATTCAACTTCCAAGCTAAGACCCTTTATCTCCATGGAGACACAAGGGACTACAGATGCTGGATGCAGGGTTTTGACCCGAAACGCTGACAATTCCTTTCCCCCCACAGATGCTGCTCGACCCGCTGAGTTCCTCCAGCAGATTGTTTGTTTCCCCTTTATCTCTTCATTAATTGTCAAGGCTGCTCTGCCTCCTGTTCCATTTTGCCCAGGTCTTTCAAAAGTTAAGTTTCCTGGTATATTTGATTCTCAACCTTGGTCACTTTGTAACCACAATGACTATTGGATCATTTCCGTTTATTTCTATGTATGCCTTTAATTGATCGATCTTATTACAAAGCTGCTATAAAGAATCTTCAACTTTTCCTTGCTCTAAATGGTGGCATGTCTATTTATTTTGGCAGATCAGGCTGCCTCTGTAGCAGGAAAAACAAAGTTAATGTTTCAGGCCAATGTCCATTGCCTTGACGAAGGATTTCAACCTGAAATGCAAACCCCACTTCTCTCCCCACAGATGCTGCCTGACCTGCGGAGGTTCTCCAGTATATCCTATTGTTATGTCAAATGCTCTATCACTCCCTGACAACCTCAAGTTCTCACCACCTTTTCCACTGCCCTCACTTGTTTTTTCCTTTTAACTTTCTAAGACATCTCCACAGCAGAGGACGGGACAGTGGTGCAGCGAGCAGAGCCACTGCCTCACAGCCCCTGAGACCTGGGTTAGATCCTGGCCTCGGGTGACGTCGGACTGGGGTTTGCCCATTCTCTCTGTAACCTTGTGAATTTCCTCCAGGTGCTCTGGTTTCCTCCCACATGGGTGGAGTTGATGTGAGTGCAGGACAGTAATTGGTTTATTATTGTCACATGTACCAAGGTACAGTGAAAAACTTTGCATGCCATCCATACAGATCATTTCAAACATCAGTACCTCAAAATAGTACAAAGAGAAAAGCAACAAAAAAGTTAGAATATAGTGTTACAGTTACAGAGAAAGTGCAGGTAGACAATAAGGTGCAAGGGCCACAACAAGGTAGATTGAGAGATCAAGAGTCCATCTTTATTGTACAAGATAAAATAAAGTTTTGTCGGATTGGTGTAACTGAGTGGTTTATGGTCAGCAAGTTCTCAGGGGGCCAAAGGGTCTGTTTCTGTGATGTATCGCTGCATCTCTGTAACTCTATGAGAACTGTCCCTACTTTAAATCATTGTTAGATTCATTGGGATCTGACTCCAGCTCAACTCAAATGAAGCCTGTCTCAAGGGAATGGCTCCTCTTCCCCCAGTGCGCCATGAACGGAAGCCAAACCACACCGATCTCTGAGCAATGCATTCAACTCTCTGATCTTATTAATCCTTTGCCAACTTGCACTTGGCTCAGTTAGAATTGAATGCAGGAGCAGTGTCAAGGAGCCATATGGTCTACTTCTGCTGCCGCTTATTTCCCTATGGCCAAGCGATGATGAAGAGACACACATGCATGTCCCCCTGAGAGTGTTGTGTAACTTGGAGTGGGACAGAGAGACGGTGAGACTCTCAAGGCAACAGAGCAGTTTTTCTTCTTGCAGGGAAAGTTCACTGAGCTGTGTCAGGAGATAAAGGAAGCCAAGAATTGGGTGATAATAAGGGAGCACGAGTGAAGGGTAATAACAATGGCATCTATGGTTGTCACTGGCTGGCTTTTGGTGCTCAGAAATAAACACACAAGCTTTGCAAAGTATATAGTGGATCTTCCAAATACTGGAGCGGCAAATGTGGGTTTCAAAAACATGTCTGCACACTACACGCCTTTCTGGAACGACCCCAGCTGGAAGGAAAGGAATTTGTAGAACTCAACTGTCTCATCCCTGGATGCAAGGGGATAATTTCACATTATTAGTGCAATTCTTATTGAATGCCTTTTCCTTTCCTTCCTGCAATGTTTTGTAACTCTGCTGTGAATAACACAGCAGACAATTGAAGCAGGTTAGTTATTTCTCCAGGAAGCAGTTTGCTCTTCACCCCAATTTATCTGCAGATTGGTTGTGCTGGTCCTTAGTTTGAACTTTAGATATATAAGTCTTCTTCTCAGTAAGTTCTTTCGGATTAAGGATGACTTACATCCACTCCAGTTTTGTGGGTTTTGTGGTGATTGAGGCCAATATGGAGCCACAGACTCTACGACGGATGGGGCAGGAGGTGGTTGATCAAAGGCAGGTGAGTAGTTTATGAGCAGCAGTGTAATCCTTCACCATGTACAATGGGCGTCTGTGTATTCATGATGCCAGGACTCAAGGTTTTCAATATTATCCTGAATACTTCGTTAGGAGTTTGAGGAGATTCGGTACGTCACCAAAGACTCTTACAAATTTCTCTAGATGTACGGTGGAGAGCATTCTGACTGGTTGCATCACCGCCTGGTATGGAGGCTCCAATGCACAGGATCTCAGGAGGCTGCAGAGGGTTGTAGACTCAGCCAGCTCCATCACAGCAAAACCCTCCCCGTCATCAAGGACAGCTTCAAGAGGTGGTGCCTCAAGAAGGCGGCATCCATCACTACGGACCCTCACTATCCAGGACATGCCCTCCTCATTACTACCATTGGGGAGGAGGTACAGGAGCCTGAAGACCCACACTCAATGATTCAGGAAGAGCTTCTTCCCCTCCGCCATCAGATTTCTGAACAGTCCATGAACCCATGAAGACTACCTTATTATTCTGTTTTTTTGCACTATTTATTTATTTTTGCTATTTATAGTAATTTTATGTCTTTGCACTGTACTGCTGCCGCAAAACAACACATTTCAAGTCATATAAGTCAGTGGTAATAAACCTGATTCTGATTCTGATTCACTCTAAGTGGTCAAGGGCCAGAGATTCCCAGAAGCTGATGGGGACATCCTTGAGTCTTTTCTCCTGTCCATTTGGCAATCTCTTCCCTTGACAGAGCATAGACCAGAGCATCTAATTTGGCAGTCTGGTGTTGGACATGTGAACAACAAGACCTGTCCAATGCATCTAACGGAGTGTAATGTTTACCTCATTATTGGGGATGTTGGCCTGAGAGAAGGTTGAATTACTTGTCTTTCCAGTGATTTTATGGAGACACCATCATTAGTATTTTTCCAGTGCCTGATTTAGATATTCTGCGCAGTTGACCTTGCATTTTGGAAGCACAAGATACTACAGATGCTGGAATCTGATGCAACAAACAATCTTCTGAAGAAGATTAGCGGGTCAAGCAGCATCTATGGTGGGAAAGGAATTGTCAACGTTTTGGGTAGAAACCCTCCCTGCAACAGTCCTGATGCAGAATTTCGACCCAAAACATTGATAACTCCTTTCCTCCCACAGATGCTGCTCGACCCGCTGATCTCCTCCAGCAGATAGTTAAGAGTTGTGTGCCAGGTCAGAGGTCTTGGCCTTCAAATACCCTTTTACCTCAATTGACCAATGGTTGGACCAGCCCATTGAAAGTGGTGGTTAAATTCATGATTGACATCTGCCTTCACTTGGTGTTGGTTTCTGATATATGAGGTGGTCCATGTTTTCCAGGATCTCCCCTTGAGCCTTTATTACTGGAGGGTAGTATGGGGTGCAGTGGAGGCAGGTTGGTAGAGACCATGGCCTTGTGGATGTAGAGTGTTAGGCCCAACCCCTACAGTGAAAGCCTTGACGATGCCATGCACAAACTCAGGTATGTCTGTATACTGCAGCTGGACTGCTGAGATTGGGATAATCTTGTTCTAGAGTGCAATCACTATAGGTTAAGCAGCTTCACATTACAGGTCCTTCCCAGGTCCCTAACGACCAACATATACAGATGGACAAAGAACGAATTCTGAGACTGGCAGGATGGATTTGCTGGTTGTTGCGAGGCTGCAGGCATCTTCTGCCAGGTGGGAACTCGGTTTATGACCGCATTTCCGACTTGTGAACTGCTGAGATCACAAACATTTCACAGGAATGTAACCCTATCGTAACCTGGGGAGGGCCTGTAGTTCTAAAGGTTACTTCCACCCCTGTTAGACATTGGTAGCTAATGATTCAGAATCAGTATCAGATTTATTATCACTGACTTAGATGACGTGAAATTTGTTGTTTTGCTGCAACAGTACAGTGCAAAGACATAAAATTACTAGTAATTACAAAATAAATAAATAATGCAAAGATGAAAGGAATAACGAGACAGTGTTCATGGGTTCATGGACTGTTCAGAAATCTGATTGCGGAGGGAAAGAAGCTGTTTCTGAATCATTGAGAGTGGGTCTTCAGGCTCCTGTACCTCTTCCCTAATGATAATAACAAGAAGAGGGCATGTCCTGGGTGGTGTGGGTCCTTAGTGATGGATGCTGCCTTCTTGAGGCACCGCCTCTTGAAGATGTCCTCGATGGTGGGGAGGGTTGTGCCCTTGATGAAGCTGGCTGAGTCTACAACCCTCTGTAGCCTCTTGCAATTCTGTACAATGGAGCGTCCATACACACTGTGATACAACCAGTCAGAATGTTCTCCACCGTACATCTGTAGAAATTTGTAAGAGTTTTCGGTGAGATAGCGTGGTGATTCCATGCAAGCTGTTCTCTGCAGATCCGCTCATTACTTCTATTATAATCGTTCTACTCTTTTAAATCTAAATTACATAGAACATAGAACACTACAACACAGTACAGGCCCTTCGGCCTACAATGTTGCGCCGACATTTTGTCCTGCTCTGAGATCTATCTAACCCTTCCCTCCCACATAGCCCTCCATTTCTCGATTATTCATGTGTCTATCTAAGTGTCTCTTAAATGTCCCTACTGTATCTGCCCCCACAACCTCTGCCGGCAGTGCGTTCCACGCACCCACCACTCTCTGTATAAAAAACTTACCCCTGACATCCCCCCTATACCTTCCTCCAATCTTAAAATTATGTCTCCTTGTGTTAGCCATTGTCACCCTGGGAAAAAGTCTCTGGCTGTTCACTTGATCTATGCTTCTTATCATCTTGTTCACCTCTCATCCTCCTTCTCTCCAAAGAGAAAAGCCCGAGCTCACTCAACCTATCCTCATAAGACATGCTCTCCAATCCAGGCAGCATCCTGGTAAATCTCCTCTGCACCGTCTCTAAAGCTTCCACATCCTTCCTATAATGAGGCAACCAGAAATGAACACAATACTCCAAGTGTGGTCTAACCAGAGTTCTACAGAGCTGCAACATTACCTCACAGCTCTTGAACTCAATATCGTGACTAATGAAGGCCAACAAAGCATACACCTTCTTAACAACCCTATCAATCTGCATGGCAACCTTCAGGGATCTATGGACGTGTACCCTAAGATCCTTCTGTTCCTCCACACTGCTGAGAGTCCTGCCATTAGCCTTGCATTCTGCCTTCAAATTCAATCTTCGAAAATGTATCACTTCACAATGTTTCAGGTTGAAATTCTATGTCTTTAAGAATTACTACCTCAATGCACTGTTGCAATGAATTGATCTGTATGAGTGGTATGCAAGACAAGCTTTTCACTGTACCTCAGTACATGTGACAATAATAAACCAACTTACCAATTTACCAATCTCCTCCAACTCCTCATGATGGGATGAGATGAGGTGTAACATTCCAGTAAGAAAGATTGAGAAAAAATTTGGGTCAATGACTCAGCCTTGTTTGACACCGATCTTCCTTGAGGATGATTTGTTGTAGACCTGTTGGTTAGTATTGTGCCTTGCATGCCATTGTGGAGCAAGAGTAAGATGGAGACAGATTTTGGCAGCCAAATTTGAGGAGGGTGTTTCATACTCCCTCCCACTTGCTGGAGTCAAAGGCTTAAATGAGGTCAAATATAGCCATTTTTAATGGCTGGTGCTGCTCCCTGCATTTCTCTTGGACTAGGTGACCTGTGAAGATCATGTCCGCATTGCAATTTGGGGGGCCTTAAAGTAGTAGGTTTTCTAGGAAACTCCAGACTGAAAGGCCAATAAATATAACCATTTCAGCTGAAGGTACTAAGTTAGTGCAAGTGAAAGCTTTTGACCAGCTAATCAATTCCATTGCAATTTGTGTGCCTGTTCATAAATAAATTTTCCTCATGAATTATTCAGTCAAAACTCATTAAACATTGGATTCTCCGCTGGGTAAGTATTCCAATGCAAAAACAGAAATGCTGGACAAATTCAGCCAGTCAAGCAGCATCTGTGGAAAGAGAAGCCAGTCAACCTTTTGGGTCAGTAATCCTGTCTCAGAACTGTGGGGATGAGTGGAGGGGTTGCAGTTTTCAAAGCAGAGATGGGGGGAGGAGTGAGATGCAAGATGAAAGGTGAAAGATAAAAAACGTAAGAGAATGAGGGGTGACCTTACAGAAATGTTTAAAGTTATGAAAGGCATAGGTAAGGCGGACGGCAACAGTCTTTTCCCCAGGGTAGGGGAGTCCAAAACTTGCGGGCATAGGTTTAAGTGCGAGGGGGACAGATTTAAAAGGGGCCTGAGGGGCAACTTTTTCATGCAGAGGGTGGTGATTATATGGAACGAGCTGCCAGAGGAAGTGGTTGAGGCAGGTAAAATAGTATCATTTAAGAAGCACTTGGATAGGTAAATGGAGGGGTGGAGCTTAGAGGGATATGGGCCGAACGCAGGAAATTGGGACTGGCTGGGTGGACACTGTGGTCAGCATGGACTGGTTGGGCCAAAGGGCCTGTATCCGTGCTGTATTGCTCTATGACTCTATGACCATACGGAGATTGGTTAAGACAGATCAGGTGATAAGGAGCATGAGAACTGAATGTTAGCGTGGCGTTTTATAGAGGCAGGGAGAAAGGGACATATATAGGATGATGGGACATGACGAGAGAGCAGTTTATCTGAAGCTGGAAAATTCAATATTCATTGCAATGGCTTACAAAGTGCCCCAGATGGAAGATAAGGCATTGTTCCTCTAGTTTGCATTGGGCTTCACTGTATCCGTGGAGGAGGCCACAGACAGATAGGTTGGAATAAGAGTGGGATTGGGAATTAAAATGGCAAGCACAGGAAGCTACACTCTGAGGCAGGGTCCCTGACGTGAAATATTGACTGGCTTCTCTTTCCACAGATGCTGCCTGACCTGTTGAGTTCTTCCAGCTTTGTTTCAGATTCCAGCATCTGCGGTTTTATTTATTGATCTTGCTCACCAGTATTGGTGGGCTCTTGTGTGGGAGGACAGGAGAAAGGATTTAAGGGCATAAGAAAGAGAATCAGGAATACATGGTCCAATTTCACAATCAGCCTCTCCTGCCTGCTCAGCGACTCAGTAAAATCACAGCCAATCTTTTACCTCAGTTTCCAGTACAAGGGGGTCTCCAGGGTATGTAAGGGTCCTGTTCCCGAGAACTGTCTGTAAACTGAATTTTGAATAAGTCGGAAATGAACAATTTCCCCCAAAATAGAGATGTGAAGTCTTTAGCCTCGACAGCCATTGGGGACTGATTTAGACTGGGGAAGGCACCTGTAGGTGATAGGAGTTGTTACCAGCAAGCAAACATTGACAAATGACTGTCTGAATGCAGCCCAGGCGGAGATGATCTGCTAATCAGTGTGAAAAATTATCAGCAGTTCGATAAAAGAAAGTGTGTGCTAACGACGGGTGGCTCTGCGTCTGTGATCTTCGATCTCACTTGAAGGACGTTTGGAGAAAGCATTGATTTTTTCTATGGGCGATCTCTTCATTGTTTCCTGGTGAAGAGATTCCAGGATTGTACCCGAGAGCAGAGCATGGGAGAATTTGCACAAAGTTAGATTTTTGAAAATCAGGTTTTCCGTGACCCGGGTATCCCAATATTCTCTGATCCCTTGCGTTTCTAAAATTTGATCTCCGTATTGAAACATCCCTCCCCACCATCGGTAGTATCTACATGAGGCTATGCCTCAAGATAACAGCAGCTATCATCAAAGATCTCCACCATCCAGGCCATGCCATCTTCTCGCAGCTACCATTGAGCAGAAGGTACAGAAGCCTGAAGTCCTACACCACCAAGTTCAAGAACAGCTACTTCCCTTCAACGATTTGGTCTTGAACCAGCCAGCACAACCCTGATCATTACCTCAGTATAGCAACACTATGACCACTTTGCACCACAATGGACTTTTTTTTCTAATTGTGTTCTCTCTTGTATAATTTTTGTATAGTTTATGTATAATCTATGTGTAATATTTTTTAATGTTGTGTCTCTAATGCTGCTGCAAGTAAGTTTTTCATTGCACATGTGCATGCATGTACTTGTGCATGTGACAACAAACTCAACTTGACCCCAACTCTCTTGGGTAGAGAATTTACCATTTTCTCTTTCTTCTCAACTTCTGACCTGAATGGCTGAGTCCTTTCACCTTTACCTTTAGCTCATTTCCACCAGATTTACACCTTCATCTCCATGTTGCCAGTGGTGTCGCAACAACAACCTCCCACTCGACATCAGCAAGGCCAAGGAACTGATTGCGGAAGGGGAAGTCAGCAGAACACGCACCAGTCTTCATTGAGGAGTCAGCGGTGGTAAGGGTGAGCAGCTTCAAGTTCCTGGGGGGTCAACATCTCAGAGGATCTATCTTGGGCCCAACACATTCCAGGCCATGCCATCTTCTCGCAGCTACCATTGAGCAGAAGGTACACCAGCAGCTCTACTTCAACAGGAGTTTGAGGAGATTTGGTATGTCTCCAAAGACTCTTGCAAATTTCTATAGATGTACGGTGGAGAGCACTCTGACTGGTTGCATCACCGCCTGGTATGGAAGCTCCAATGCTCAGGATCACAAGAGGCTGCAGAGGGTTGTAGACTCAGCCAGCTCCCTCACGGGCACAACCTTCCCCGCCATTGAGGACATCTTCAAGAGGCGGTGCCTCAAAAAGGTGGCATCCATCACTAAGGACCCTCACCACCCGGGACATGCCCTCCTCTTGGTATTGTCATCAGGCAGGAGGTACAGGAGCCTGAAGACCCACACTTAATGATTCAGGAACAGCTTCTTCCCCTCCACCATCATAATCCTGAACGGTCCATGAACCCATGAACACTACCTCGTTGTTCCTCTTTTGCATTATTTATTTATTTTTGTAACTTTTATGTCTTTATATCTTGTACTGTACTGCTGCTGCAAAACAACAAATTTCATGACATATGTCAGTGATAATAAACCTGATTCTGCTCCACGCCATGCATTTTTATGTAGTGCCCACATCACAGTCATTAAAAGTCATTCAATCATTTATTAATAAATATTATTGTCATTAATAAACACAACAAGGAATTCAGCAAAAATCTCTTCACCCAGAGTGAGAAAGAACTGACAAGGACAGGGGATGAATGAGCCAAGGACCAGAGATGCCTTAAGGGGAAGTTGGATAAACATAAGAGGAAGGGAGGACATGCTGATTAAAGAGTTGGAGGAGGTTTGTGTGGAGAATGCATGCCAGTATGAGCAGTTCAGAATCAGAATCAGGATCAGATTTATTATCACTATTTTCACAGTGAATGGCAGGGCCCTGGAGAGTTGTAGAACAGAGGGACCTTGTACTCCATGTAAATGGTTCACTGAAAGTGGAGTCACAGGTAGACAAGGTGGTGGAGAAACCTTTTGGCATGTGGCCTTCATCATTCGGGACATTGAATATAAAAGTCGGAAGGTCATGGTCTACAGGATGCAGGTGAGGTACGGGACACTGGTGAGGCCACACTTGGAGTATTGTGTTCAGTTTTGGTTGCCCTGCTGTAGGAAAGATGTTACTAAACTGGAAAGAGTACAGGAACGATTTACAACGATGCTGCCAGGACTTGAAGGACTGAGTTATAGGGAGAGGTCGAACAGGCTTGGACTTTATTCTTTAGAGCGTAGGAGACTGAGAGATGATCTTATAGAGGTGTAATAAGTTTGCAGATGACACTAAAATAAGTGGTATCATAGACAATGAAGAAGTTCTCAAAAACTACAAGGGGATCTTGATCAGCTGGGTAAGTAGGCTAAGGAATGGCAAATGGCATTCAATCCAGATAAGTGTGAGATCTTGCATTTTGGGAAGTTAAACCAGGGTAGGACTGGGTTAACTAGGGTCCTGGGGAGTGTTGTAGAATAGAGGGACCCAGGGGTACAAGTACATAGTTCCCTGAAAGTGGCGTCACAGGTAGACAAGGCGGTGAAAAAGGCATTTGGCATGCTAGCACTCATCAGTCAGGGCACTGAATATAGGAGCTGGAACGGTATGTTGCAGTTGTACATGATTTTGGTGAGGCCACACCTGCACTATTATGTATTGTTTCGGTTACCCTGTGATAGGGAAGATGTTGTTAAGATGGAAAGAGCGCAAAGAAGGTTTACAAGACTGTTGCCAGGACCCGAGTTATAGGGAGAAGTGATCTTGCGACTAACTAAATTTTTGTCTATGGAGCTGGAACTTCACAGTACATTGAGTAAACATCCAAGAAATTTACTCAGACTAGTTTGGGATATACAGCTTCTAAGCAAGTCAAATACATGTACTGTGCATCATGTTCTTATTTGAAAATGGGTGTACTTAAATACCATGTGGACAACAGCATTGAATTCCCAATAAAGGAAATGCTTCACACAGTGAGTGCAGAATCCTGGCAGAATGGAGATGACTGGGCTGTTTCCTCTGTCAGTCAAGCGAGGACACATTACTGATAAGTAACTGCTATTGATTTTGTTTATGGCATATATTCCTCCACTCACTGTTCTTTACTGATGAAATAATCCTGCTTTTAATGGAAGATGTTGCTGCAGTCTTAGCCAGGAGTTCTGTTTGTTGAGGTCTGATGTTTGCTAAGTGAAAAGTGAGTTTCACGGAACATAGACTGTTTGGTGTTGGACTGATCATTGGTCTTGTCCTGTCTTCAATTCCGTTGGCTGACATCAAGGGGTGAATAACTCACTTTGAGAACAAATTCTGCCCTTAGCCAATACGCACTTCCAAATTCTGTCAGAATCAGTCCCAACGAGACTGCCAGACACATTCTGTTTTTGTGTAAGACTCTGATGAAGAACAGAAATGTGATCTGGAGGATTGCTGTCCATCTACCATCAGCCTAACTAATGCCGCCGGACATTCTTGTGAGTGAAAACGTTTACCTTTGTATCTTGACCATATTAGCACATTGCATTCACAATGCCTTGAGAATTGCTGGACGAGGTACAGGAGCCTGAAGATCCATACTCAACGTTTCAGCAACAGCTTCTTCCCCTCCGCCATCAGATTTCTGGACTGTCCATGAACCTATGAACACTACCTCATCATTCCTCTTTTGTACTATTTATTTATTTTTGTAACTTATTGTAATTTTTATGTCTTTATGTCTTGCACTGTCACTTCACGTGTTGCACTTGAAATGGACCCTTCAGGTCTATTTCAAATCTCTCCCCTCTCACTCTAAGCCTATGCCCCTAGCTTTTTACTCCCCTACCCTGGGGAAAAGACTGTTACCATCCTCCTTATCTCTGCCTCTCATAATTTTAACCACTTCTATAAGGTCGCCCCCTCATTCTCCTACATTCTAAGGAATAAAGACCCAGCCTGGCCAACCTGTCCCTATAACTCAGGCCCTCCAGTCCTGGGAACATCCTCGTAAATCTTCTCTGCACACTCTCCAGTTTAACCGTGTCTTTCCCATGACAGGGTGACCAAAGCTGTGCCACAGTGTCACGCAAATCCTTTTAAACACAATGTGGTTCAATTTCTTTTAAACAATTTATGGTTGGAATCTGGAATACTAAAGTTTTAATACTAAATTTCAAATGGATAAATACAAAACACAGATACATGGATAGGAAAGGTTTAGAGGGATACGGGCCAAACGTGGGCAAATGGGACTAGCTTAGACTCCCTTGGTCAGCATGGACCAGTTGGGCTGAAGGGTCTGTTTCCGTGCTGTATGACTCTGTGACATGAAGGGGAAGAAAAGACATGCAGGAGCAGATGGACCGGAGCTAATCAGAGAACTAGCACAAACTTAGACCACATAGACTCCTAGAGCAACACACAATTCCTTGAAAGTGGCATTGCAGGTAGACGGGGTCATAAAGAGAGCTTTTGGCACATTGGCCTTCATACATCAGGGCACTGAGTACAGGAGTTGGGATGTTATGTCAAAGTTGTACAAGACATTGGTGAGGCCAAATTTGGAGTATTTTGTGCAGTTCTGGTCACCTGGCGACAGGAAAGATATCAATAAGCTTGAAAGAGTGCAGAGAAAATTTGCACGGATGTTGCCGGGACTTGAGGACCTGAGTTATAGGGAAAGGTTGAATAAGTTAAGACTTTATTCCCTGGAATGCAGGAGAATGAGGGGAGATCCTATAGAGGTACACAAAATTAAGAGGGTTATAGATAGGGTGAATGCATGCAGGCTTTTTCCCCTAAGGTTGGGTGAGACTAAAACTAGAGGACATAGGTTTAGGGTGGAAGGTGAAATATATAAGGGGAATCTATGGGGGAACTACCTCACTCGGAGGGTGGTGTGAGTGTGGAATGAGCTGCCAGCAGAAGTGGTGGATGCAGGTTCAATTGTAACATTTAAGTGAAGTTTAGATAGGTACGTAGGTGGGAGAGAGGTATGGAGGGTTATGGTCCAGGTGCAGTTGATTGGAATAGGCCGAAAACCAGGTCGGCATGGACTAAATGGGCCAAAGGGCCTATTTCTGTGCTGTAGTGCTCTATGACTCTGACAAAATGCTGAAGGAACTCAGCAGGCAAGGCAATGGGTCATTCCCTGACCCACTGAGTTCCTCCAGCATCTTGTGTGTTGCTCTAGATTCCAGCATCTGCAGTCTCTTGTGTCTCCGTATAGACTCCCGTCCGTTAATCTTCCAAGACTCTAAGCAACGAATTTCCTTGCTGCTCAGTTTCAATTTGTGTCTAAATCATGTACAATAACACGGGTACATTTCTTGAGAGAATCACTATGGGGTGCCAAATCATTTTATGTGTTGCAGTTTCAGTCAGTCTTCTGATAATTACAGTTAGCAGTTAATTGTGAAGTTCTCCCCCCACCACAACCCCCCCCCCCCCACCAATTCTCAACAACTGCAATTAAGAAGAGTGGATTGAATTGGGAAATTGCAGGGTAGCTGAAGAAGATATTCACTCACTGCAGCCTGTATCTGATGGATGTTAATTGTGGAAAAGAGCATAGGTTAATGACAGCTGAAAGTCGAAATTTTAACACACTCCTTTTAAAAAAAAGAATAAACATAATGAGGACTGTAAAGATGACAAAACCATGACTCTGTCAAGGCACAAAATTCATGAAGACTCCTGTTTAATTTAAGATATCAATATTTTATGTCTGAATGGAATTAAATTTGAACATGTTGTCGGTTATTTTGAATCTGGTTGTCATAGCAACAGCTTACTCCAATTTTAGCACAACATCAACAGACCAGAATATTTTGCTGGGTATTTTCTAAGAAGGGAAGATGCAGGCAGAACTCACAAAGTTTTAACAGCTTGGCAGAAGTTTTTACCTTGCTTCAGTGCTACTTTTAATTCAAATCACACTTAAGGTGCAGTATCCATCTGCATTCTCAATATACTCCAACAACGCACAAGTATCTAATCAAGTAATGTTATTTTTCACAACATAATCAATAACTTAGAATGAATCTTCTTATCCTTGTTCTAGGCGAAATGTTCTCATAATACTTGTGCAGACATTTCATCCAGAGAAATCATTTGCTGGAATTGTTTCTGGTGTAATCACAGGATTCCAAGAAATATCATCCATTTATATGGATTTCAGTGGTCTATTGTACACAGCCACAGACTCATCTTAAAACTGAAGCTCATTACGACAAAATATATTTCACATTAACAATCTGTAAAGATAAAAGATCTATATTTTATTCACAGTTTTTAAAATAATCCAGTGTTCAGCTTCTGGATATCTCAACATAATTTATAAGTGGGTGTTTGAGGCTATTCAAATAAAAGAGAATAGAAACATTTCATTTCAATAGGAAAATTGAAAATGATCCTCAATAAAGATGATATGAACTCCCAACAGAATGATTACATTAAGTGTCAAGTCTGTTAGTAAGTGTATAATTCAAGCAACTTACTTATAGAGCATATTTAATTATTTAAAAATCTATGTCTGCGTGTTTTATTCCATTTTTTTACTCTTATGTAATACCCAAATCTTTCACATTATACTTAATTATGGATTTAAAATCAATGTTTGATTAGAGCAGTGAGAAATGCTTGCCTTGAAATTGGATTGTGTGATCGCCATTGACCACTCTCATGTGCTCATAAAGGCTCCAATTAAAATCCCAGATTGTTCTCTCAATAGAAAGGGTCTTCATTCCCTTAATGTGCAGATGGCTATGGATGGATATACGCCAAGTACCTTTCATTAAATCCAATGTCTCTTCCTTTCTCTGTCATGGTGTGCGTTCTCCCTGTGTCTGCATGGGTTTCCTCCGGGTGCTCCGGTTTCCTCCCACATTCCAAAGATGTATGGGTTCGGAAGTTGTGGGCATGCTGTGTTGGCACTGGAAGTGTGGTGGTGCTTTGGTATTGGTATTGGTTTATTATTGTCACTTGTACCAAGGTACAGTGAAAAGCTTGTCTTACAAACCGGTTGTACAGGTCAATTCATTACACAATGCAGTTACATTGGGTTAGTACAGAGTGCATTGATATAGTACAGGTAAAAACAATAACAGTACAGAGTAAAGTGTCACAGCTACAGAGAAAGTGCAGTGCAATAAGGTGCAAGGTCACAACAAGGTAGATCGTGAGGTCAGAGTCCATCTCATTGTATAAGGGAACTGTTCAATAGTCTTATCACAGTGGGGTAGAAGCTTGCGGGCTGCCCCCAGAACACTCTACGCAAAAGGTGCACTTCACTGTGTGTTTCGATGTACATGTGACTAATAAAGATATATTATCTCATTTTATCTATTGGCGTCTGGTTTCCATGGACACCCTACTCAGACTTGAGCCATAAGAGAATGCAGATGGTAAGTTGAGACACAAGAGGTTCTGCAGATGCTGGAATCTGGAGCAACACACACAAAGTGCTGGAGGAACTCAGCAGGTCAGGCAGCATCCACGGAGGGAAATAAACAGTCGATGTTTCGGGTCGAGACCCTTCATCGGGACTGGAAAGGAAGAGGGCAGAAGCCAGAATAAGAAGGTGGGGGGAGGGGGAGGAGCACACACAGGCAGGGGACAGGTGAGTCCAGGTGAGGGGGGCAAAGTAGGTGGGTGGGGGAGGGGGAGAAGATATAATAAGCTGAGAGGTGACAGGTAGAAGAGGCAAATGGCTGAAGAAGAAGGAATCCGGTAGGAGAGGGCAGTGGACCATAGAATAAAGGATGGGGGAGGGGAAGAGAGGAGATGGGCAGGTCATCAAGGTGGGGGAAGGGAGCCACAGGAATAAGGGAAGACAAAGGAGTGGGGGAGGGCAAGAAGAAGAAGGAGTGGGGTTACCAGAAGTTGGAGAAATCGATGTTGAGGCCTTCAGGTTGGAGATTACCAAGGCAGAATACGAGGTGTTGTTCTTTCAACCTGCGTCTTGCCTCAACATGGCAGTAGAGGAGGCCATGGATAGACATGACAGTATGGAAATGGGATGTGGAATTGAAGTGGGTGGCCACCGGGAGGTCCTGGCTTTTGCAGCGTACAGAGCGAAGGTGATTGACGAAGTGGTCACCCAATCTGTGCTGGGTCTCACCGATGTAGAGGCTGCACCGGGAGCACCGGATGCAATAAATGACTCCCTCGGACTCACAGGTGAAGCACAAGTGAAGGACTCACAGATGTTAAGTTGGTTTATTACTGAGATACAGTGAAAAACTTTGTTTTGCATTCCATCCTCACAGATCAATCATCACACCAATAAATCGAAGTGGTACAATCTGCAGCAATAGACTCAACTAGTAAGGGGAAAGGAATTCTTGATGTTTTGGGTCAAAACCCTACATCAGGACCCTCCTGAAGAGGGGTATAGACAGAGTAAATGCGGGTAGGCTCTTTCCACCTAGATTAGGAGAGATAAGTATGAGAGGACATGGCTTTAGGGTGAAAAGGGAAAGGTTTAGGGGGAACATTAGGGGGAACTTCTTCACTCAGAGAGTGGTGGGAGTGTGGAACGGGCTGCCATCTGACGTGGTAAATGCGGGCTCACTCTTAAGTTTTAAGAATAAATTGGATAGATACATGGATGGAAGAGGTCTGGAGGGTTATGGACTGGGTGCAGGTCAATGGGACCAGCGGAATAAAGTTTCGGTACAGACTAGAAGGGCCGAATGCTGTGCTGTAGTGTTCTATGGTTCTATGGTTCTCAGATTGCTGTGCGCAGCAGTACTGGTGGCCTGGTGCCCTCGGCAACCAAACTGATTTTATTTTATCCCATATTTCAGAGACGATAACCCTTTTAGGCTGTTTCAAACTTCTTTTTGGGCAAGTTCATGACCTTTTTTTTGTGTTTGGGAAGGGAGTGTCAGTTAGGGCCACACATGGAGTGTACCAGGTTAGTGTCCCAGAGAGGGGTGAAATCCAATTTCTGGATCAACCAAATTTCAAGTTTCCAGCATCTGCAGTACTTTGCTTTTGGACTACATGTTCATGTTGGATTTTCAAGTCTGTTCAATTTTTCTAAACTTTACATGAAGGAATGAAATTTTAAAAGGTAACATCAAAGTCAAAGTGAAGTGGTTTTTGCTGAATTCCCTGTTGGAATTATTAATGACAATAATTATTAATAAATGAATGACTTCTAAAATTTAGTCTGTGATATGCGTACTACATAATAATTCTCCATGGCATGGAGCAAAGAGATGAAGGTGTAAATCCAGTGAATACGAACTAAAGGTGAAGATTAAAGTACTCAGCCATTCAAGTCAGTAGTTGAGAAGAAATACACAATGGTAAATTTTCTACCCAAGAAAGTTGAGGACTTTCAGTTTCAAGTGGAGTTTATTGTCAAATACACAAGTACATGTATGCACAGGTGCAATGAAAAGCTTGCAGCAGCATCACAGGCACATAGCGTTAGAAACACAACATTACAGGCATGGTAGCATAGCAGTTAGCGTAATGCTGTTACAATGCCAGTAACCTGGGTTCAATTCCCACTGCTGCCTGTAAGGAGTTTGTACGTTCTTCCCACGTCTGCATGGGTTTCCTCTGGGTGCTCTGGTTTCCTCCCACATTTCAAAGATGTACTGGTTAGGAAGTTATGGGCATGCTATGTTGGTACCGGAAGAGTGGCGACACTTGTGGGCTGCCCCCAGCACATTCTTAGCAACACAAAAAGACGTATTTCACTATGTGTTTCGATGTACATGTGACTAATAAATAAATATCTTATATCAATAAAAACATAGATTAAACATAAATTATACAAAATATAATGTGGTATATTGGTAGTGAAATAAGTAATTTCAAAATTATCTTTCACAAGAGGACAGTGGATGCTCAATCATTGCGTATAATCCAAGTCTGAGATCAATAGAATTTTAGACTCAGAACAATGAGGGAAACAGTGATTGGGCGGCATGGCAGGCAAGGTACAGGATCAACCTTGATCTTGATGAATGGCAGAACATAGTTGAGAGGCCATATCACTGACTGCTGATTTTATTTTGTCTATTCTTAGGCTCTTAGAGGATAACTTGCAACAGGACTTCACAAAGGGCTTTCCAGCTAACTAGATACCTTGAAAGTGTAGTCAGTGTTATCATGTAGGAAGGATGGCAGCCAATCTGTGCAAAGCAAGCTCTGATGGTCAAATATTATCAGGTTCAGACTCAGATTTATTATCACTGACTTAGATGATGTGAAGTTTGTTGTTTTGCAGCAGCAGTACAGCACAAAGACATAAAATTACTATAAATTACAAAATAAATAAATAGCGCAAAATAAAAGGGAATAATGAGATAGTGCTCATGGGTTCATGGAATGTTCAGAAATCTGATGGCAGAGGGGATTGAGTTTGGGTCTTCAGGCTCCTGTACCTCCTCCCCAATGGTAGTAATGTGAAGAGGGCATGTCCCGGGTGGTGAGGATCCTTGATGATGGATGCCGCCTTCTTGAGGGACTACACCTTGAAGATGTCCTTGATGGTGGGGAGGGTTGTGCTCGTGATGCAGTTGGCTGAGCCTACAACCCTCTGCAGCTTCTTAAAATTCTGTGCATTGGAGCCTCCATACCAGGCTGTGATGCAACTAGTCAGAATGCTCTCCACTGTACATCTATAGAAATTTGCAAGAGTCTTTGGTGACGTACCACATCTCCTCGAACTCCTAATGACGTAGAATCACTGGCGTGCCTCCTTCATGATTGCATCAATGTGTTGGGCCCAGGAGAGATCCTCTGAGATGTTGTTGCCCTGGAACATGAAGATGCTCACCCTTTCCATCGCTGGCTCCTCACTGAGGACTCGTTTGTGTTCCCCCGACTTCCCCTTCCTTATTTTTATTTGTTGATAGGATGAGGATGTCACTGGCAGTGCTGATATTCATTGTCCATCCCTAATCGACTCTGAACTGAAGAGGCAATTATGAATCAACCACAACCTACTTTGTGATGACCACCTTCTTTCCTGTCACCAAAGTGACTGTGAGGACAAGCTCACGAGTCGGTTTGGTGGATGAAGATCCATGCATGGTTTGTCCTCTAGCATCACTAAACCAAAAAGGTGTTGTTTAATTGGTGATTGGCTTATTATTATTATATGTACCGAGATACAGTGAAAAGCTTTTGTTTGCGTGCCATCCGGACAGATCATTCCATTTGTAAGTACATTGAAGTCATACAAAAGGAAACAAAAAGCAGGATACAGAATATAGTGTTACAGTTGCAGAGAAAGTGCAGCGCAGGTAGACAAACAAAATGCAAGGGCCATGACGAGGTAGATTGGGAGATCAAAAGTTCATTTTTAGCATATAAAAGATCCGTTCAAGAGTCTTATAACAGCGGGATAGAAACTGTTCTTGAGCCTGGTGGCACCAGCCTCCCCTCCTTGGACTCTGTCTTTACCTCTCATTGTCTTAGTGTAGCAGCCAGCATAATCAAAGACCCCACCCACCCGGGACATTCTCTCTTCTCTCCTCTTCCATCGGGTAGAAGATACAGGTGCCTGAGGGCACGTACCACCAGACTTACGGACAGCTTCTACCCCACTGTGCTAAGACTATTGAACAGTTCCCTTATACAATGAGATGGACTATGACCTATGACCTCATGACCTCACGATCTACCTTGTTGTGACCTTGCACCTTATTGCACTGCACTTTCTCTGTAGCTGTGACACTTTACTCTGTACTGTTACTGTTTTCACCTTTACTACATCAATGCATTTTGTAATAACTCAATGTAACTGCACTGTGTAATGAATTGACCTGTACGATCGGTTTGTAAGACAAGTTTTTCACTGTACCTCGGTACAAGTGACAATAATAAACCAATACCAATACCAATACGTGTTCACAAGCCTTTGTATCTTCTTCCCGATTTGAGGCGGGAGAAGAGAGAATGTCCAGGGTGGGTGGGGTCTTTAATTATGTCGGCTGCTTTGCCAAGGCAGCGGGAAGTGTAGACGGAGTCAATGGAGGGGAGGTTGGTTTGTGTGATGGACTGGGCTGCGTTCTCAACTCTCTGCAATTTCTTGCGGTCTTTGGAAGAACAGTTGCCATACCAAGCCGTGACGCATCCGGATAAATGATTTTATGGAGCAAATGTAAAAATTAGTGGGAGTCATTGGAGACATGCTGTATTTCCTCAGCCTTCTGAAGGTGTTGGTGCACTTTCTTGGCTGTAGCATCCACGTGACTAGACCAAGACAAATTGTTGGTGATGTTTACATCTTGGAACTTGAAGCTCTCAAACATAATCAAAGACCCCACCCACCCGGGTCATTCTCTCTTCTCTCCTCTTCCACCAGGTAGAAGATACAGGAGCCTGAGGGCACGTACCACCAGGCTCAAGGACAGCTTCTACCCCACTGTGATAAGATTATTGAATGGTTCCCTTATACGATGAGATGGACTATGACCTCACGATTTGCCTTGCTGTGACCTTGCACCTTATTGTGCTGCACTTTCTCTGTAGCTGTGAGACTTTACTCTGTACTGTTATTGTTTTTACCTGTACTACATCAATGCACTCTGTACTAACCCAATGTAACTGCACTGTGTAATGAATTGACCTGTACGATCAGTATGCAAGACAAGTTTTTCACTGTTCCTTGGTACAAGTGACAATAATAAACCAATACCAATACTAATACCAATCTCCACCTCAGCACCATTGATACAGACAAAGGCGTGTTCTCCACCCCACTTCCTGAAGTCAATGTCTATCTCTTGTTTTGCTGATATTGAGGGAAAGGTTGTTGTCTTGACACCGTGCCACTAGGCTCTCTAGCTCCTTCCTGCACTCTGCCTCATCAATGGAAGGGGTAAACACTGGGCAGGCCACCTGGGAGAAGCCTTTGTTCTCCTATGAAATAGTGCAATAGGTCTTTTGTCTAGCTGAGAGAGACATATTGGATTTAATAATTCATCTGAAAGAATAATAAATATGTTATTATACTTTTGTTGTGCTTATTTTCAAGTGTGTGGGTAGAAATTGACTGCTGGATACTCTGCTAATGATGGGAGCTAATAATGCCGAAATGTACCACACAATTAGCCCATGAGCTAGTTTCAATGCACAGAGTAAATTAAGTTGGTTTATTACCTGCTATCTTTCTCTTTTGTGTTTCCGAAATACAAATGCAAAATCTTTCAAGTTGAAATTTGTCCCTTGTTGCATGTGTTAAATTCATGATGTGGTAATGAACATATATTAAGGTCCACTTCTGAAGCTTTGCTCTACTTTGAAGCACAATGCTCCATTATTCCCAGATCATGTGTTTATGACAGAGGGTGAATTTCCACCCCTTGTTCTTGCTGTTAAACCTTTCCTCATTTTTCATATACAGTGATGTCCTCCTAACTACGCAAAGTTTTAGCAATAAAGTGCATTATTCATGGAAGATTTCTTTTGGAAAGAGAACATGACTATTCAAACAAGACTTGGTGTTCCTTTGCCAAATCAAAAAAAACTTAGCAAAAACCGATCTGTTGAAATGGTGCAAAAATAAGTAACTGCACTGTATCTGTAAAGTGATCTAAGAACTAAATCAAGCTCTCGGATGACAGAATCAAAATTTACAACACAGAAGGAGACCACTCAGCCCATCATGTTTGAATTAGTTGAAAAAATCTAGACAGCCTAAATTTCAGCTTCCAACTCTGGGTCTATAGTGTTGTCCAGAAAAACTACTGGTTTGTGACAAGAGGATGCTTGTGACTGGGGGTAACCTGAGCCCAGCTGGCTGGAACTGGTGTGAATCAACCTGACTTTGAGAAAATTACTGGAAGAGACAGGAGCACAAATTCTTATTTGGGAGAAGAGCAATGAGATAATGCTGCCTGTAACCTTGGGCTAGATCCAACGGAGCAACACACTCAAAATGCTGGACAGAACTCAGCAGGTCAGGCAGCGTCTACGGAGGAAATGAACAGTCGACGTTTCGGGCCTAGACCCTTCATCAGGACTCGAAAGGAAGAGGGCAGAAGCTGGAATAAAAGGGCGGGGGGGAGGGGGAGGAGCACAGGCTGGCAGGTGATAGGTGAGTCCAGGTAAAAGGGAATGATGTGAGAAGCTGAGAGGTGGAAGAGACAAAAGGGCTGAAGAAGACGGAGTCTGATAAGAGAGAACAGTAGACCATGGGATAAAGAGAATGAATCCAATGGAGAGGAGACACAGACCAACTCGATAAGACCAAACCAATGAAATTGAAACACCAGGATACAGAACCGATAAGGAAGAGAATAAGAATGGTGTATTTTGGGTGTAGAAGAAGCGAAAACTCCAGCGACCATCCATCGCAGAAGTGGATGACCCTACATTGGAGATGTGGAGATTCCGTTGGGATCAAGAGGGATGCTTGGCCAGTGTTAGCTCATGATTCTCGGGTAATAGCCTTTCTATTCTGATTGACAATTTGGGGATTGTCAGGGAGAACTAGTGAGTGTGTGTATGGACAGTTAATCCTGTATGAATTGCATGCTTAATTTTAACCAAACTGTATGAATTGCATGTCTGTTTGTAACTGAACCAATAAAGATAACCGTTGGTTTATACAGATTCTCTCTGTGCCTAACCATTCAATGATGTTGAGGGTGGGAACCTGCAACAATACCCTTGCTGGTCACAACGCTTCAAGTACAGATTCGAGGACTTTAAAAAGTGTGGTTTCTGCTTGTAGAACATAGAACATTACAGCACAGTACAGGCCCTTCAGCCCACAATGTTGTGCCGACACCTTAACCTGTTCTAATACCTATCTAACCCTTCCCTCCCACATAGCCCTCCATTTCTCTATCATTCATGTGACTATCTAATAGTTTCATAAATGTCCCTAATGCATCTGCCCTGACAACCTCTGCCGGCAGTGCGTTCCACGCACCCACCATTCTCTGTGGAAAAAAACTGACATCCTCCGTATACCTTCCTCCAATCACTTTATCACAATGTTTCCTCATGCTGGCCATTTTTGCCCTGGGAAAAAGTCTCTGACTGTCCACTCGATCTATGCCTCATCATTTTGTACACTTCTATCAAGTCACCTCTCATCCTCCTTCTCTCCAAAGAGAAAAGCCCCAGCTCACTCAACCTATCCTCATAAGACATGCTCTCCAATCCAGGCAGCATCCTGGTAAATCTCCTCTGCATCCTCTCTAAAGCTTCCTATAATGAGGTGACCAGAACTGTACACAGTACTCTAAGTGTGGTCTGACCAGAATTCTATAGGGCTGCAACATTACCTCACGGCTCTTGAACTCAACTACCCTCTTAGACAGTGAGACCTCACTGTCGTCTCTCTATAAGAAGGCTTCCTCACCTCCCCTGTAATTCTTTGACCAATTACTACATATAAGTTCCAAGGTCAGTTCCTGGAAACAGACCCTTCCTGCTTACTCTGTTGAGGCCCCTTGTAATGTTATTCCCCTCAGTTAAATCTCTTCAGTCTCCCCTGTTCCAGAGTCTACAACTGCAGTCTATCCAAGCTTTTGTAATAGCTACAATTTTCTAGTCCTCATAAATCTTGACATCCTTTCCAGTGCAGTGATAACTTTCATGTAATGTGGTGACCAGAAGTGCATGTAATGCACAAGCTGCGGCTTAACAAACCTTGTTTGCTATTGGTATTGGTTTATAATTATCACATGTACAGAGGCACAGTGAAAAAAGTTAGCATTGCGTGCTATCCAGACATATCATTCCATAGATAATTACACCGAGGTAGTAAAAAGAAAACAGAATACAGAATGTAGTGTTGCAGTTACAGAGAAACTATTGGTATTGGTATTGGTTTATTATTGTCTCTTGTACTAATCGTACAGATCAATTCATTACACAGTGCATTGAGGTAGTACAGGGTATAAACAATAACAGAATGCAGAGTAAAGTGTCACAGCTACAGGGAACTGCTTTGCAGGTAGGCAGCAAGGTGCAAGGTCATAACAAAGTAGATTGTGAGGTCAGAGTCCATCTCATCGTATAAGGGAACCGTTCAATAGTTTTATCACCGTGGGATAGAAGCTGTATTTGAGCCTGGTGGTACGTGCCCTCAGGCTCCTGTATCTTCTGCCTGATGGGAGAGGAGAGAAGGGAGAATGACCCGGGTGGGTGGGCTCTTTGATTATGCTGGCTGCCTCACCAAGGAGTCCATGGAGGAGAGGCTGGTTTCCGCGATGTGCTGGGCTGTGTCCACAACTCTCTGCAGTTTCTTGCGGTCCCGGGCAGAGCAGTTGCCGTACCAAGCCGTGATGCATCCAGATAGGATTCTTTCTATGGTGCATCGATAAAAGTTGGTGAATGCCAAATTTCAGTGATGTAGACAGGTACATGTACACCGTCCCCTTTCCTGAAGTCAATGACCAGCTCTTTTGTTTTGCTGACTTTAAGGGAAAGGTTGTTGTCATGACACTATGTCACTAAGCTCTCTACCTCCTTCCTGTACTCTGACTCATCATTATTTGCGTGCAGTGCAGTGCAGGTAGACAAATAAAGTGCAAGGGCCACGACGAGGTAGATTCCAAGAGCAAGAGTTCAAGAGTTCATCTTTTAGCCTACAAGAGGTCCGTTCAAGATTTCAATAACAGCAGGATAGAAGCTGTGCTTGAATCTGGTGGTACGTGTTCTCAAGCTTTTGTATCTTCTGCCTGATGGGAAAGGAGAAAGAGAATGACTGGGGTGGGAGGGTCCTTGACTATGTTAGCTGATTTCCCGAGGCAGCGGGAATTGTAGACGGAGTCAATGGAGGGGAAGCTGGTTTGCGTGATGGACTGGGCTGTGTTCACAACTCTCTGCAATTTTTTGCGGTCTTGGGCAGACTCTAGTATAACCTGCTAGAACCTCTCTCGTGTCTCCATTCCAGCGTAACCTCCCTGCTCTTACTCTTGGCACCTTAACTCATAACGTAAAGTATCCAGTGTGTCTTTCGCAAGACTTTCTTTATATATTCAGCTACACTTTAGGTTCTGTGAACAGACAGTCCGGACTTTTCAATATCTCATCATTTATGACAAATTCCCTTGCATCTCTCCAAATACATTCCCTCACACTACTCTCGATTAAATTCCATTTGCCAATTCTTTGCCCAACTGAAGTTGTGGGTGTGCTGTGTTGGTGCCGGAAGCGTGGCGACACTTGCGGGCTGCCCCCAGAACACTCTACTCAAAAGATGCATTTTACTGTGTGTTTCGATGTACATGTGACTAATAAAGATATCTTATCTTAAATGTTTTCCTTGCCCCGATCAAACCACCTGGTCAATTATTGTATCATCTGCAAACTTCCTTATTGCGTCCTCTACATTAAAATATGAATCATTAATATTTACAACAAAAGTCAAGGACTATGCATTGAATCTTGTGGATGCCCCATGGTGACACCCTTCCAGTCACACAAATCATTACTTTCCATTTCCTTCCACGGAGACAATTTTGGATCAAATTTGTCACTCTCTCCCTCAGATCCCATGTGTTTTTTCAACGAGACTGCCATGTAAGGTCTAATCAAGATCTTTGCTGAACTCCATGTAGAGTACAACAAACACACTTCCCTCATCAACCCTCATCAAACCTTTAATACTTCCTTAAAAACATTCTAAGTTGGTTAGACATAAACTTCTCTAAACAAATTCATGTCTCTGATTAACCTGTACATTTCTCATTTAAGGTTTATATTGTCCCTCAGAATTGATTCCAGTTATTTACCTACTACTGAAGGTAATCTCGTTACCATTCCAGTACTTGGTTTATCTCTTCCTGCTATTTAAGCAAGGGGACAATGTTAGCAGTCCTTCAACAGCTGTCTCCTATCTTCACAGTCCCCTCACCCCACCTCGCACCATCTGTTTTTTTTTTCTCTCTGTCTACCTCCATCTATCGTTCACCTGCCACTGTCTCCTAACTCCACTCCTGTTAACTCTTATCTACCTGGCACTAACTGCCCATCACCTTACACCCCTCCTCAGTCCACCAGTCACCTCAGACCCCTGTCTCACCACTCCCCTTCTCCTCTTTATACCGGCCATCTCCCCTCTCCACTCTCAGTCTTGATACAGGGTCTTGACCCGAAACATCAGCAATTTCTTTCCTTCTACAGATGCTGCCTGACCAGCTGAGTTCCTCCAGCACATTGTGTGTTGCTCCAGGTTCCAGCATCTGCTGTCTCTTGTGTCTCCATTGAAAAATGATGATCAGATTCTCCGTAGTTGCCTTTCTTGCTCAAGGTACAGCCAATGGAAGAAAAATAGAGAAAAATAAACCTGGGAACATTGATGGCACAATATTCCAGGGAAGGGGAAGAGGTGACAGATAGGAATCAGTGAGTTTTTAAGCGACTGTTGAATACAAGCGTTAGGTTTCTTTTAAAAATCCAAGAATTGAGGAGGGATATGTGTCCAGTTTGATGAGGAACTTTCTTTGCTTGCTGCTTTTAACTGAGTTACTTTTATTTTGCATTTTAAAAACTTTGTCTCAGTATCAATAAATAATGCATTGCTGGCAGTGTGAGTAGCAGATAGGGAATCTTAATCTGTGTTTAATTTACTCTTGAAAGCACAGGCTGTATATTTTTAATTCCTTACTGTAGAGTCCAACAGAAGCTGCTGCCTCCTGTTCCATTGGCAGATATGAACACAGGGTTTGGTGTTAATGGTTCCATAGGTAAAACACTAGTCATTGGACCAGAGGGGTAAAGGTTCCTGACTCAGGACAGTCTGGGATTACAACCCATTTGTCACAACAGAAGCTCCCACTGAAGGTAGAAAATCCCTTCCCAAGAAAGGGCAGGCTGAGATGCTTGGCTTTATTCCAGCAGAAGGCATTACCTACTGCTCACTGAATAACATCAGCTGCAATCAAAACACTGCATTCTGCAGATTGGCACTGGATGAGAGGATGGTAGACTGGCACATATCACAGTGAGTGCCATTAATTAGAACAGTAAAGAACATGGGGACATAGGAACAAGAGTCAGACTTCAGTCCTTCAAACTTGTCCCACCATTGTGTTCAATTAGATCATCAATGACCTGTACCTAAACTCAATCTAGCAACCTTGATTCTGTCACCTTGACTTTCTTCACCTGTAAAGATCTGTCAGTCTCGAGACTATATTGCCACTGAGGATTTCTGGAAATCGGATTACTCTTAACCTCTCCAAATCGTAATACAAACCTCTCATGTACTCCATGATAAAACGTCCTTTTCTGAAATAACTGCATTGTTGTTTCAGGAAGCACTGGCACAAAAATCGCACCAAGACCAGTAAAATCTTTTCTTCTTGTGGCAGTAAGTTTTCTATGTTTCAGTCATTCCACCTCTAGCCCACTCAGGTTGCAGAGTAAGAGGGTCCTTATGACATGAATTATCAACCCTAATTAGTTGTGAGGTTTTCTGAATTTGAATTATTGACACAGATGCAGCAAGTCCTTGTCACGCGATGAATTTCCACAATGATAATCGCAGTGAGACTGCAGTAATGTTGGGTTTATGAAGGCTGATGGGAAAGACACACAATCTGTCCAGTGGTTTGTGGGGAATCATAACTCTTGCTGCGTCTTTTCCATCTGCTGAGATATTTATGGGAAAAACTTGACAATCCAAATTCACTGAAATAAATCAAGGCTATTACGATTACGTGCTGAGGACGGATGGGATCTTTTGTTGGCTTCAGAAGACAAGCAATGATCCAAATTAGGTGTTTTTAGATGATTAAAAGGTTGGGCAGAATAGGTAAAGAGAAACTGTTTAGAACTGATCTCGTATTTCTTGCTCGAAACGTGCAAGTTAGTAATTAATATTTACTTAATGCAATCAATTTTCAGAAGAGGAATTCAATGTTACTACATTGCACATTAGTACATATAACAGAGTGGGTAGATGGAACTAAGTACGGATGATATAGATCAGCTACAATCAAACCGAATGGTAGAATAGATTTTAAGAATTGAGTAGCTTGTTCCCCTTCTTACGTTCTTGTGTTGTGGCCTGTAATCCATCTGCATACAAGCTTGCAGGGCAAAGGGACAAACAAAGGAACCATTGCCAGAAGTGGGATTTTGTTGGCAAACCATTTTCAATGCTTTGGGTGACACAGAGGTTAGTGGAACAGTTGCCTTGCAGTGCCAGTGACCCCGGTTCAATCCTGCCCTGAGGTGCTGTCTGTGTGAAGTTTGCCCGTTCTCCCCGTGACCACATGGGTTTCCTCCCAAAGACATGATGGTCGGTAGGTTAATTGGCCACTGCACATTGCCCTTAAGTGTAGGCGAGTGGTAAGATCTGGGGGGAGGAGGGGAGTTGATGAAAATGTGGGTAAAATAAAATATGGGATTAATGTAGGATTAGTGTAATGGGTGGAGTTGACAGCCTACACTTGGTGGGCTGAAGGGCCTGTTTCTATGTTGTATCTCTCCAGAACTCACTATTATCTTTTCAGGAACTCTTAGCCCAGTTTTCCTAGCTGAACATCTGCAAGAGGCATCCAACTGCTTCGCCTACATGGCTAACGGCAGCAATTTGCATTTATACAACCTCTTCAGCATAGAAAACCATGTCCAAGAAATTGGGCTGAAATTGGTTCGAAATTGTTTCTTGCATGGAACACACACTCTAGTAATTCATACTTGATCAATGGAATCAATTCTCAGAAGTTGAGTGCAACGATGTGATGTCTCCATGCATGCATTGAGAAAAAAGCATATATAGGAAGAGATTCATATGCAAAGCAGCACACTATTTGCAAAGTGAGACTTTAAAACTTTCTGCAAATTGATGAGCTGTCGGTGATATCATTGCATTGTCGCAGGACAGGTGGATCACAAGACCATCCAGTCCAATATGAGCCTACATGAACACACAGAGAACAGCATAGTTCATGCTTAAAGGTACATTACTCTAAACCATTTTTTTTAACAACAGTGAGGCATAAGTTACTTAACAACAAACAAAATTTTTTAAAAATATTCCTGAACTCTTCTCATACTTTGGTGATTGTTGGACTGTTTTGTTCTGGACTTGAACTCAAAGAAGGTTCTCTTTCTTAGTCAGACATGCTTCATTCATTTCCTGAATTCTGCATTGGATCCAATTGGGACACAACTTCATGATCAAGTAGTTCACCACCTAGATTTGCTTTATTGCCAGCAGACATCATTAGATCTGCATGATTACTTCAGATTCCATTACCAATTTCAACCAAATATCTCTTGGTTCTACGAACCTTCACCTACTTCCCACTTAGGTGAACTTAACTACCTAGTGGGCTTTCTTTTTTTGTTTGAAACTGCATTTGTTCTGTTTAGTTTCACACTAGTATGTTTGACCCAATAGACTCTTTTCAATGTTAGAAGCTAAATCCTACTGCTCAAGGCTCAATCATGTTCTCAAAGTTCTCTTCATCAAGAGTTCTCCAAGGTCGTACCCTGTGGTAGACTGCAGAGTTCTGCACTTCAGCAAGAAACTGGCTTAGTCTTGTTTCATGCTGAGTTTTGAACATTCATATAACATTTGGTTCTTTCGTTGAGTTTGGGTGGAACGGTGGCACAGTTGGTTGAGCTGCTGCCTCACAGCACCAGAGACCTGGGTTCAATCCTGACCTCCAGTGCTGTCTGTGTGGAGTTTGCATGTTCTCCCTGTGACTGTGTGGGTTTTCTCTAGATGCTCCAGTTTCCACCCAAATCCCAAAGACATAGAGCTTGGTAGGTTAATTGGTTGCTGTAAATTGTCCCCAATGTGACCTTATAGAGGTTTATAAAATCATGAGAAGCAGAGATAAGATTGATTGTCACAGTTTTTTTCCTAGGGTAGGGGAGTCCAAAACTGGAGGGCATAGGTTTAAGATGGAAGGGGAAAGATTTAAAGGGGATCTGAGAGGCAAGCTTTACACACAGAGGGCGGTGTGTATATAGAACGAGCAGCCAGAGGAAGTGGGTTGAGGCAGGTACAAGACAATGTTTAAAAGACAGTTGGACAGGTACATGGATAGGAAAAACTTAGAGGGATATGGGCCAAATGCAGGCAAATGGGACTAGCATAGACACCTTGGTCAGCATGGATGAGATGGGCCAAAGAGCCTGTTTCCCTTCTGTATCTCTCTTTGACACTATTTTCCTTAACTGTTCCGATGAACCTCTCGGCAGCTCCGTTTGGATTAAATGAAGGAAGTCTGATAACATTCCATCTCACAAATTTGGCATCCACTAGCTGGCGCATCTTTGGGATGTGGGAGCGAACCGGAGCACCCAGGGGAAAGAATCACAAGGAGTACATGCAAACTCCACACAGACAGCACCCGAATTCAGGAGCAAACGCAGGTCACTGGAGCAGTGAGGCAACAGATCTGTCAGGTTAGTGTGCCCATCCTCTTTGCATGGATGCAATAAGTATTGTGAAACACAGAAATGATGTGTGCGATATGTAGAACATTAAAAGCTCAAGCAGGCAGATGCGGACAGCTGGACACTAATACCCCTGTTGGGACCCTTTCATTTACATTTCCTTGTTGACTTGCCAAGTCAAGTTGAGTTTATTATCAGCAAGACTCAGGAGACTGCAGATGCCGGAATCTGGAGGAACAAACACCCAACAAACACGGTAGTGTAGTGGTTAGTGTAACGCTATTACAGCGCCAGTGACCCGGGTTCGATTCTGGCCGCTGTCTGTAAGGAGTATGTACATTCTCCCCGTGTCTGCGTGGGTTTCCTCTGGGTGCTCCGGTTTCCTCCCACATTCCAAAGACGTACAGGTTAGGAAGTTGTGGGCATGGTATGTTGGCGCCGGAAGCGTGGCGACACCTGCGGGCTGCCCCCAGAACACTCCACGCAAAAAGATGCATTTCACTGTGTGTTTCGATGTACATGTGACTAATAAAGATATCTTAAAAAAAACAATGTGCTGGAGGAACTCAGCGGGTCGAGCAGCATCTGTGGGGGGAAAGAAACTGTTAACATTTTGGGTCGAAACCCTGTATCAGGACTGAGAGTGGAGAGGGGGGACGGCCAGCATAAAGAAGAGAAGGGGAGGGGTGAGAAAGGAGTCCGAGGTGATTGGTGGATGGAGGAGGGGTGTAAGATGACGTGCAGGTAGTGCCAGGCAGGGGAGGTGAGTGGGGGTGGAGTTAGGAGACAGTGGCAGGTGGATGTCCAGTGGTAGGTCAATCAATCATTTACACTCATCCTATATTAATCCCACTGTTGTTCTCCCCACATTCTTATCAGCACCCACTCCCCTCCAGATTCTACCATTCATCTACACATAGAGTCACAGAGTTATACAGCACAGACACAGGCCCTTCGGTCCAACTCATCTACCTGCCTCTTGCTGTGGAGTTTGCTTTTGGTGTTATGAACAAAAGTCTCGCAACATTGCTCCTACTCCTGTCGGTATGGCAGAGATGAGCATCACACGCATTGATGTTGCTTGATGCCACAGACACCCACAAGCAAATACATGATTTATCTATGTGATATGTTTATACATGTGTATCTGAGCAGGCATAGCATCGTATGTTAGATACATATGAACACTCACATGCACTTGCATGTGTGCACCAGATATTTATATGCACATCCCCATCAAATGTATATACATGCACGCCTTCACACACAAACACACACACACACACACACACACATTCACATGCTAAAACATGCCAGAGAATCTGAGAGAACATGATACTACCAGTTCGTCTCACCTAATTACAAATGTTTCCTTTGTTTCCAAGTATACACCCAGTTTCATTTTGAAGTTGCTTCCAAATCTGCTTCACGGTCCTCTCCAATCGTAAGTTTTAAATCATAATAACCTGCTGCATTCTTGTACCTATTATTGTCACGTTTGCAGGCTCTTCAGTGTTGCTGTTTACCTAGGGAAATAACAGAGGTAGAGCTACTAACAAAACATCCTTTATCGAAGGCAGTAACTCTCAACTAAGTGCACTGTCTGGTACAATATACTGAAAGTCATACCAGATGGTGCATTCAGTTCTTAAAGGCATGCTTACACTTAAATAGATGACAATTGTCTTGAAAAGAAACAAGTTAGGTCACACAGTTCCACTTTTGCTGGTGTAATGCAGTGCAATAACTAGAGTAGTGCAGCTAGGTCTCAAATCTGTGTCATCTGGTTATTGACCCAAACCTCCAGGGGAAACTGTTCTGCCTTATTGAAACCTTTCATGACTTCATTATTATATCTATGGGTTAGCTATCCCTACTCCTCAAGTTCTGACAGGGGGTCAGTGTTATGTTTGTTCTTCATCAAGAGACAAACTTCGTGTGGGTTTAACATCTGAACATTTTATTAACCAACAACAGACGGGCCTGCTTTCCCTCTCTTTTCACAGCCACCTCCTGTTCCCCCATGTGACCCCCTTGCATTGCCTACTGGGAACTGTAGTTCTTTATTATAAGTACATAATAACAGATAATAACGCAGTCAGTGCCCCGAAATGTTCACTGTTTCTATCCCAAATATACACCCTGGGTTTCCAAGATTTGCTATTTTTATACAAACATTGAGATATTACTTCAATCCCTTATTTTTTGGCATTCCTTTTCTAAAGAAAAATAAATTGACTCTGTAAGATTACATATTAGACAGAGTCATAGATTTATAGAGTTACAGAGCTATACAGCATGGAAACAGACCCTTTGGCCAAACTCGTCCATGCTGACCATGTTGTCTACCTGAACTAATCCCATTTGCCCGTGTTTGGCCCATATCCTTCTAAACCTTTCCTATCCATGTACCTGTCCAAGTGTCTTTTAGAAGTTGTTATTGTACCTGCCTCAACCACTTCCTCTGGCGGCTTGTTCCATACATGCACCACGCTCTGTGTGAAGAAGTTGCCCCTCAGATCCCTTTTAAATCTTTCCTCTGTCATCTTAAACCTATGCCCTCTAGTTTTTGATTCTCTTTCCCTGGAAAAAAGATTGCGTGCATTCACCGTGTCTATGTTCCTCATGATTTTATACACCTCTATAATGTCACCTCTTAGTCTCCTACATTCTAAGGAATAAAGTCCTAGCCTGCCCAATCTCTCCATACCAGAGGTAGAGCTACCAACAGAACATCCTTTGCTGAAGGCAGTAACTCTTGACTAAGTGCACTGTCTGGTACAATATATTGGAAGTCATGCCAGACGGTGCACTCAGTTCTCAAGTCCTGGCAACAGTCTTATAAATCTTCTCTGCACTCTTTCCAGCTCAATGATGTCCTTTTAATAACAGGGTAACCAAAACTGTACACAATACTCCAGGTGTGGCCTCACCAGCGTCCTCTACAACTGCAATATAATGTCCCACCTCCTATACTCAATGCCCTGACTGATGAAGGTCAGTGTGCTAAATACCTTCTTCACCACCCTGTCTACCTGTGATTCCACTTTCATGGATCTATGTACGCCTGGGTCTCTCTGTTCTATAATGCTCCACAGGGCCCTACTATTCATTGTATAAGTCCAAACCTGGTTTGACTTCCCAAAATATAATACCTCGTACTTATCTGAATTAAACTCCATTTGCCATTTCTTGGCCCACTTACCAAGATGAACAAGATCCCCCTGTAATTTTTGATAACCTTCATTGTCTACGGCACCACCTGTTTTAGTATCATCCACAAATGTACAAACCATGTCTTGCACATTCTCATCCACATCATTTATATAACTTGTCCAAAGTTTAACATGTTGTGGAATGTGGTGATGGATACAAGCATGCTTGAGTTTGATTGTTTTTGTTTAAGCTGTTAATGTCAATGATATCATTAGTGAAGTGTCTTAGAAGAATTCCTGGGGCAGATGGTACAAAGGGAACAGGATTAAAGGGAATCCCCTTGGCTCCTGACCACTGTTTATTTAACACAACTGCTCAGCACCCAATACCTGGCATTTGATTTGTTTATAGAGTTTGATCTGTGGAGAGAAAAGGAAACTTTAATCTGAAATTTCTCTTCTTGCTTGACAGCTGTTGTAAGGAGCAAGAGGGACCTTCTCTCAAGAACCGTCTGACACTATGAGGCACTGCCTCAGGTGAGGTGATCAGCCAGTTCGGATTAAGGTGAGGCCTTTACTTGGAGTGGTTGCAGTTCTTTGGTATTTTCTACTTGGAAGAGCTATGGATTCAAGACAGGCAGATTGGTGCTTGGACTGAGTGAATCAAGGATTAAGGGATGGAATGGGAAGGCTGGACGAGCTGAGGATCTACAATGGTGGAGGCCATATAGCAGGCCTACTTCAATTTCCTTATTATAATTTTCTCATTGCAAATGATTCTGAAGGAATACTCCATGTTCTCCCTGTGACCACATGGGTTTCTTCCAGATGCTTCAAATTCCTCTCACATCCCAGAAACTTGGGGGTTGGTAGGTTAATTGGTCACTGTACATTGTCCCTAGTGTACAGATGAGAGGTAGAACCTGGAGTAGTTGATGGGAATGAGGGGAGGATTAAATGGATTATGCTCAGATTAGTGTAAAACTGGGGGCTCTTGAACTCTTGATCTCCCAATCTACCTCGTCATGGCCCTTGCACTTTATTTGTCTACCTGCACTGCACTTCCTCTGTAACTGGAACACTCTGTTTTTTTGTTTTCTTTTGTACTCTATCGACTTATTTACATATGGAATAATCTGTATGGATAGCATGCAAACAAAAGCTTTTCACTGTACCTCAATGCATTTGGCAATACTGAAGTAATAAATGATAAGATGGACCCGTGACCTCACAATCTACCTCATCATGGCCTTGTTCCTTATTGTCTACCTGCACTGCACTTTCCCTGTAACTGTAACACTTTATCCTGCATTTTGTTATTGATTTTCCCTTGTACTACCTCAATGCACTAATGTGATGAAATGATCTGTACGGATGGCATGCAAAACAAAGTTTTTCACTTTACCTTGGTACATGTGACAATAATAAACCGGTTTACCAACCAATGGTTGGAATGGACTTTGTGGGCCGAAGGGCCTGTTCCTGTGCTGTCAGTCACTACAGTTCTGTGATTCCATGAATAATTCTACAAAAACATAAAACTGATATTCTTAAGTCTGCAAACCCACCTGGGTATTGCCAATGTGGGAGCCGGTGAAATCAAGTATTCAGCAGAGGAAACCTAGCAAGGGATTTATACATAGTTGAAGCCAGCAGTTAGTCAGCCGTAATGTAATGACAGGAGCCTGCTAATGATCACAGTACTTCACAACAATCAATTGTAGTTCTGAGTGAAATGCACTTGGACAGCGTTAACCTGGTTTCTCACAGCGGTAACCCTGCAGCATTAAGCTGCTCATTACGTCCTACTAATCGACTCTAAATTGCTGATCTTGCTCAGAAGTGCATGAGGACAGGAGGATGCTGTAGATGTCACACAGGTGTGATGGACCTGCTCCTCTGAGACGAGAGCAGTCACATGTTAGACTGAACACGCAGAGATTAAAAAGGTTTATACACAGCAGGGTCCACCAGCAGCTGAGAAACAATTGAAAGAAGTTGGCAGCACAGGAGAATGCCGTCATATGTACGTATATGCTAGCTCTTAATGGCATTATAGAAACAAGCATTGAATTTACTGCAGAGCTGAAAGGACTTCCCTCTTCGCGAGTTAAGAACCAGGGATTCAGTACAACCAGGGAGGCTTTTCCTTGTGGAAATGCTTTCCTGGTTGGGGAGTTAAGAACCAAGGGTTCAGTCTAAAACCTGGAGTTCGGCAGGCCTTCAATGTGTGAAAGCAGAAAGTGGTAACATTTCAAACTCTCTCCTGCACACCAACAGTGGATGCCAGGGCATTTGACAAAGGTTTTTATTAATTAAGTTAGCAAGGGATACGGGACTGTACCTCGGTACAAGTGACAATAATAAACCAATACCAATACCAATACAAGTGAGAGTATTATGAGGTTAGATCACAGTTTAGCGAGATCTTGCTGACCAGAATCATTCCTTTGCTGCTTTGAGTATTTATCCAATTTTACCTATAAAGAGTAAATGGTCTTGGCCTTAAGTAAGTATTGTGGCTAAGTCTTCCAAGTTACAACAGCCTGGTCTGGGGTGGTAAGTTAATGCAATATAGTCTGTGCATGGTGCACACTTTGAGGACAAGCTGCCTTTCAGAGCAGTAGTTTCTCCATCAGTTCACAATTCAAGCTGAATTCTCTTGATCTGAATTCCTGCCCATGCACTCCAATATTCAGATAGGTTTAATAGATGCTACTGTTTGAATAAGAGTGACTGTCCTCTTGGTGTGTGACACAGTCTTGCTCTGCTAACCACCACCACAGTCAGAGTCACGACGTGTGTAAGTCAAAGTCAAAGTCGAGTTTATTGTCAGACGCACAAGTCCGTGTGTACACAGGTGCAATGAAAAACTTACTTGCAGCAGCATTACAGGCACATAGCTTCAGATAAGCAGCATTCACAAGAAAACAGGAAATTAAACGAAATATTTACAAGAACACAATTAGAACAAAAAAAAACAAAGTCTATTTTAGTGCAAAGTGATCAACTTGGTCATAGTGTTGCTAAACTGTAGTGATTAGGGCTGTGTCTGTTGGTTCAAGGACCGAATGGTTGAAGGGAAGTAGCTGTTCTTGAACCTGGTGGTGTGGGGACTTCAGGCTTCTGTAACTCCTGCCCGATGGTGGGTGTGAGAAGATGGCACGGCCCGGATGGTGGGGATATTTGATGATGGATGTTGCCTTCTTGAGGCAGCACCTCCTGTAGATACCACCGATGGTGGGGAGGGATGTGGCCATGATATATTGGGCAGAGTCCACTACTCTCTGCAGTTTCTTGCATTCTTGAGCATTGGAATTGCTGTACCAGACCGTGATGCAACCAGTCAGGATACTTTCAACGAGACATCTGTAGTAGTTTGTTGGAGTGTTCGGTGCTGTGAATAAATTGGCCGTAATAAGAAAGCTACTGCACCTCAGGAATGTCTCGTCGATTGTAGAACTTGATGGGACACTTCATATTCCTTCCACTGCCATTGCACTGAAGCTGTGGAACGGTTCTCTGATCACTTTGATCACTCCCTTGGTGGACCATGGAGAAAGGACAAAGGTGCCATTTAAGAAGCATGTGGACAGGCACCAGTATCACCAAGGCACAGGAGGGTACACACCAAGTGCTGGTAATGGGGTGAGTACAGATAGACAGAGGCTGCAGATGCTGGATCTGGAGCAACGAACAATCTGCTGGAGGAACTCAGCGAGTCGAGCAGCGTCTGTGGGGGAAAAGGAATTGTCGACGTTTTAGGTCAAAACCCTGCGTCAGGACTGAGAGTGGAGAGGGGAGATGGCCAGTATAAAGAGGAGAGAGTGAGGGGTGAGACAGGAGCCTGAGGAGATCGGTGGACTGAGGAGGGGTGAGGGATGAGGGGCAGGTCGAACCAGGTAGTGGAGGGGGAGGGGTGGAGTTGGGAAACAGAGGTAGGTGGATGATAGATGGAGGCAGGGAGAAAAAAAGGAGATGCAGATAGAGCGAGATGAGGGAAGGGGAATGTGAAGATAGGAGACAGCTACTGGAGGGAGATAAGCAGGACCACAAAGGACTACCAGTGTTGGACTCTGATAAGCAACCATACCGGCCATCTTCAATCTCCACCCTCAGTCCTGATGCAGGGTTTTGACCTGAAACGTCAACAATTCTCTTACCCCCACAGATGCTGCTCGACCCCCTGAGTTCCTCCAGCAGATTATTTGTTAGTATAGCTCGGTACTTGATGGCTGGCATGACCATAGCAGACAGAGCAGTCTCTGTGTTGTGTGACTGTATGACCAACAATTTCTGGACTTGTGAAGCATGACAGATTCTGAGAGTTCTTGACAGGGGCATCATTTCAGAATAAGGGGTCTGTCATGTAAGACGATCAGGAGAAATTTCTTTTCTTGGGTGAATCAGAATCAGAATCAGATTTATTATCACTGACATGTGAAATTTGTTGTCTTGCGGCAGCAGTACAGTGCAAAGACATAAAATTACTATAAATTACAAAAATAAATAAATAGTGCAAAAAGAAAGAATAACGAGGTAGTATTGATGGGTTCATGGACCGTTCAGAAATCTGATGGCGGAGGGGAAGAAGCTGTTCCTGAAACATTGAGTGTGGGTCTTCAGGCTCCTGTACCTCCTCCCTGATGGTAGTAACGTGAAGAGGGCACGTCCTGGGTGTTGAGGGTCATCAGTGACGGATGCTGCCTTCTTGAGGCACCGCCTCTTGAATATGTCCTTGATGGTGGGGACGGTTGTGACCATGATGGAGCTGGCTGAGTCTTCAACCCTCTGCAGCCTCTTGTGATCCTGTGCATTGGAGCCTCCATACCAGGCTGTGATGTAACCAGTCAGAATGCTCTCCACCAAACATCTATAGAAAAATACATCTATAGGGTGGTGAATCCAGAGAGGTGGAGTCTCAAAGGCTGGCATATCCAAGGCTGGCAGGGACAGATTTTTTCCCTAATGAGGGGTCAAGGGTTATGGGGAACAGGCAGGAATGTGGAGCTGAGGCCAAGATCAGATTGGCCCTGAGCTCACTGAAGAGTGGAGTAGGCACAGTAGCCTGTGTGGTCAGCTCAACCTCCTCCTTCCTCTGTTTGCATGTTCTTACATTATCTATTCTTTAAATCTTAGACTCAACAAGTACTCTGGAGAAAACAATCCAAGTTTGTCCAACCAAAAAAAAAATTCTCTGGAGCATTGAAAGCTGAGGGGAGACCTGATAGAAGTTTATAAGATAAGATAAGATTTCTTTATTAGTCACATGTACATCGAGACACACAGTGAAATGCATCTTTTGCGTAGAGTGTTCTGGGGGCAGCCTGCAAGTGCCGTCACGCTTCTGGTGCCAACATAGAATGCCCAAAACTTCCTAACCCGTACATCTTTGGAATGTGGGAGGAAACCCATGTAGACACGGAGAGAATGTACAAACTCCTTAGAGACAGCGACCGGAATTGAACCCGAGTCGCTGGTGCTGTAATAGTGTTACGCTAACCACTACACTACCGTGCCTCCACAGTACCATGCCTCTCATGAAATCATGAGAGGCATGGATCGGGTAGATGGTCAGAGTCTTTTTCCCCAGGGTGAAAATATCAAACACCAGAGGGCATAGCTTCAAGATGAGAGGGGGAAAGTTTAAAGGAGATTTACAAGACAAATTTTTTTACACAGAGAGTGGTGGGTGCCTGGAACGGGCCGCCAGGGGAGATGGTGGAAGCAGATACAATGGTAATGTTTAAGAGACATTTAGACAGATACATGGACAGCTAAAGAACAGTGGGATATGGACCATATGCAGGCAGATGGACTAGTTTCAATTGGCTTCATGGTGGGCTCAGACATCTTGGGATGGGCCCTGTTCCCGTGCTGTGTTTTCCATGTTCTATGTGCGCCTCTGATTTATTTCAGATAAAAGCACACCTTTTGCTTGATTTTAACTGGGAAATTCTGTAGAGGGACATAATGTATGTTAGCTGTGGGCTGCAGTTCACTAGAAAATCCTGCTACTTCAGATTCGGTCAGAAATCCATCTCAAGTCCTACTGCGAAAACCTGTATAAAAAGAGAACGCCACTGGTACCATTTCTGAGCTGAGATGTTAAACCATCCCCCTTACTCCTTGCTTGCAACACAGAATGCTGTGTGCAGTCCTGGCCGCCACACTATGAGAAGGGTGTGACTGCACTATAGAGGGTGCAGAGGAGATTCACCATGATGATGCCTGGTTTGAAGCATTTCTGTTATGAGGACTAATAGGTTAGGATGGATTTGTCTTCTCTGGAGTGGAGGAGGCTGAGAGTTGACCTGATAGATGTATGCACAATTATGAGAGGGGTAGATAGGTAGAGGGTAAGAATCCTTTTTCCCATTTTGAATTAGTTTATTATTGTCACATGTAGTGAAGTACAGAGGAAAACTTGTTTTGCATACCGTCCATACAGGTCATTTCATCACATCAGTAGATCAAGGTAGTACAAGGTAAATCAATAACTAGAATGCAGAATAAAGTGTTACAGTTACAGAGAGAGTGCAGTGCAGGCAGACAATAAGGTGCAAGGTCATAATGAGATAGATTGTAAGGTCAAGAGTCCGTCTAATTGTACCGGGGACTGTTCAGTAGTCTTATAACAGCAGGATTGAAGCTGTCCTTGAGCCTGTTGGTACGTGCTTTCAGGTTTTTGTATCTTCTGCCCAATGGGAGGGAGAAGAGAGGATGTCCAGGGTGGGTGGGGTCTTTGATTATGCTGGCTGCTTCACTGAGGTAGTGAGAAGTATAAACAGAGTCCATGGTGGGGAGACTGGTTTCCGTGATGTGTTGGGCTGTGTCCACAACTCTCTGCGGTTTCTTGTGGTCATGGGCAGAGCAGTTGCCATACCAAGCCGTGATGCATCCAGGTAGGATGCTTTCTATGTGCATCGATAAAAATTGATAAGAGTCTACAGGACATGGCAAATTTCTTTGGCCTCCTGAGGAAGTAGAGGTATTGGTGAGTTTTCTTGGTCATGGTGTCTACTTGGTTGGACCAGGCCAGGCTATTGGTGATGTTCATTCCCAGGAACTTGAAACTCTCAACCCTCTCGAGGGACATCCAAATGCATAAGGTGAGAGGTAGGAGGTTTAGAGGAAGATGCTTTCTCAAGGAGAGTGATTAGAAATTGGAACATGCTGACTGAGGGGGTGGGTGGTGATGGCAGAGCCTCCCACAGCACTTGGGAAGCATCTAGACGAACACTTGCATTGCCAAAGCATGGAAGACTATAGACCAAATGCATGTAGGTGGGGCTAGTACAGTGGTCAGCATGGACATTATGGGCCAAAGGGCCTGTTTTTGTGCAGCACATCTCTGTGACTCTAAAAGGCGCCAAATCAAAGCAGGAAAGTTCATGCCAGTATCCTTGAGAACACTTGTCCCTTCATCATCATTACTAAATTGGATTGCTGTTCATGTGACCTTCTGTGTGCCAAAGTGTGACTAGACTTCAAAAGTAACTCATTAGCTGTGAAATATGCTGTTTAAATGATTTCTTTTGTTCTTCTGGTTAATGATTCCAAATATAATTGTAAAATGTAGTTAGAAATAATGTGGGGCTCAGTGACTCTCTGAGACTTGACACTGAGGTGACCCAATTCTCACTGTAATATTAAGCAGCTAATTAAATTGAACACTTCCACAAATAAAATGCTCGGGGGAATTAATTCAGTTGCTTGATATCAAAGCAGGTGTCATAAAATATTGTAATTTCTCAAATCTATTTACTGTTCCAGGAAAGCCAAGATAGGGAGATGAAAGATAGAGTGTTTTTCATACAAACCATTATATAATCCTTTATTTTGTTCTTGTAGCGTTAGTAATGACTGTTCTTGGTATGTGGGAGTGCTGACAAGACCAGCATTTATTCCCCATATGCAATTACCCTTGAGAAGGTGGCGGTGAGCTGCTTTCTTGAGATCTAAGCAGCTCATAGGTCAGTTCAGGAAAATTTCAACCACGTTGATGTTGAATGGGGGTCACATTTTGACCAGATTATATAAGGTCAGCAGATTTTCTTTCCTAAAGGCAATTAGTGAACCAAATGGGTTTTATAAAATCTGACAGTTTCATGGTCACCATTACAAATATTAGCTTTTTATTCCAGGTTATTAAATTAAATTCCCCAGTTGCCATGGCTCCAGATCATTAATCCTCTTACTCCTTTAATATGACTATGGAACAGATGCAACCCTGGAACTGTATGATCTCACCTTTTCTCCAGAGAAAGGGAAGTGAGACAAAGGTTGGGTAAAAGACAATCCTCAATAAAACATCAGTGGATGTTGTAAGTTCCTTGATTTTAGCTCAACGACAATGAAAGGAGGGAAATATATTTCCAAATCAGGATGGCGCATGACTTGGAGAGTCTAGTATTAGAGGGCATGCACTTAAGGTGAGATGGAGGAAGGAAGTTCAAAGGAGATGTGCGGGGCTTTCTTACACAGAGAGTGGTGGGTACCTGGAATGCGCTGCCAGTGGTGGTGGTGGAGGCAGACACGATAGGGGCGGTTAAGAGGTTCTTAGATAGGCACATGAATGAAGTGTTGTTTTTCCAGTTAGGAGCTTGCTATTCTCCAGTTGCAGCAGCCAGAGCAGCAGAGGGGAGGAGCTGACAGTATTTTTTTAAAGTTGTGTGATTGGCTAAGTGTGTGGCAACTCAGCCAATAAAAAGAAGGTAGGGTAAAGTGGAGTGGGCATTGTGAGAGTGGACCTGTATAAGAGTGGGAATCTGAGGCTTTGGCTCAAGAGGCTTCGGTGAGGAGGCACTGGTGAGTAACAGGTAAGGTGTTTTTTTTATAGTAGTTAAATAAAAAGCCATCAAATTACAACTAATTAAATAAAGTAGGGATGCAGGATCAGGCGATGTGTTGCAGCTGCATGATGTGGGAGCTGGTGGACCCCTTAGTGGTTACTGGTGACCACATCCGCAGCAAGTGTTGGTTGCTTGAGGAACTCTGGCTCAAAGCTGATGACCTGGAATCTGAGCTTCAAACACTGCGGTGCATCAGGGAGGGGGAGAGTTACCTGGACGCTGTGTTTCAGGCGGCAGCCACACCCATTAGATAAACTACTTCAAGTTGGATCTGTGGTCAGGGACAAGAGGGTGTGATCGTGAGTGAGGCAGGTAGGGGGATCCAAGAGGTAGTGCTGGAGGAGCCTCAGCCCTTGAGCTTGTCCAACAGGTCTGAGATTCTCGCTCCCTGTGCGGCTGAGAGTGGGGGCTATAGGAAGGATGAGCAACCAAGCTGTGGCACCGTGGTTCAGGGAGCCATTCAAGAGGGGGGCAGAGAAGAGAAATGTAGTTGTGATTGGGGATGGTATAGTCAGGGGAATAGACACAATCCTCTGTCGCAAGATCAAGAGACCCGAAGGCTGTGCTGCCTGTCTGGTGCCTGGGTTTGGGACATCTCATCTGACCTGCAGAGGAATTTGGAATGAGAGGGGAAATATCCAGTTGTCGTGGTCCATGTGGGTACCAATAATGTAGGTAGGACAAGGAAAGAGGTTCTGCTGAGGGAATTTGAGCAACTAGGGATTAAATTAAAAAGCAGAACCAAAAAGGTAATAACCTCTGGATTGTTACCTGAGCCATGTGCAAATTGGCACAGGGTAAATAACATCAGAGTTAAATGTGTGGCTCAAAGATTGGTGTGGGAGAAGTGGGTTTGAATTTGTAGGACAGTGGCACCAGTACTGGGGAAGGAGGAAGCTGTTCTGATGGGACAGGCTCCACCTGAACCACGCTGGGACCAGGGTCCTCGTGAATTGCATAACTAGGGCTGTAGATAGGGCTTTAAACTAAATAGTAGCGGGGCAGGTTCAACAGATTGGAAAAGTATGGATAAAGTAAAAAGGAAGGAGAGTGCAGGAGAGGTTACTGAAGTCTCCAGAATAAAGAATGAAACAAGGTTTAGAAAGGGATAAGAATTTACAGTGGCATGCAAAAGTTTGGGCACCCCTGGTCAAAATTTATGTTACTGTGAATGGCTAAGCGAGTAAAAGCTGATCTGATTTCCAAAAGGCATAAAGTTAAAGATGACACATTTTTTCAATATCTTAAGCAAGATCACTTTTTTATTTCCATCTTTTACAGTTTCAAAATAACAAAAAAGGAAAAGAGCCCGAAGCAAAAGTTTGGGCACCCTGCATGGTCAGCACTTAGCAACACCCCCTTTGGTAAGTATCACAGCTTGTAAACGCTTTCTGTAGCCAGCTAAGAGTCTTTCAATTCTTGTTTGGGGGATTTTCACCCATTCTTCCTTGCAAAAGTCTTCTAGTTCTGTGAGATTCTTGGGCCGTCTTGCGTGCACTGCTCTTTTGAGGTCTATCCACAGATTTTTGATGATGTTTAGGTTGGGGGACTGTGAGGGCCATGGCAGCTTGTGCCTCTTGAGGTAGTCCATTGTGGATTTTGAGGTGTGTTTAGGATCGTTATCCTGTTGTAGAAGCCATTGTCTTTTCATCTTCAGCTTTTTTTACAGACGGTGTGATACTTGCTTCCAGAATTTGCTGGTATTTAATTGAATTCATTCTTCCCTCTACCAGTGAAATATTCCCCATGCCACTGGCTACAACACAAGCCCAAAGCATGATCGATCCACCCCCATGCTTAACAGTTGGAGAGGTGCTCTTTTCATGAAATTCTGCACTCTTTTTTCTCCAAACTTTCCTGCATCCTCACCACAAAATTCAGCGTCAGAAGTTTGCAAAGGAACATCTAAACAAGCCTGATACATTTTGGAAACAATTCTTGTGGACTGATGAAGTTAAAATAGAACTTTTTAGCCGCAATGAGCAAAGGTAACTTCAGGCAACATAGAAACAAATTTGAGAAGAAGGGTGGTGAGTACAGGACTGAAGGTGTTATATTTGAATGCACACAGAATACGAACTAAGGTAGATGAGCTCATAGTGCAGTTAGAAATTAGCAGATAAGATGTTGTGGGCATTACAGAGTTATGGTTGAAAGGAGATTACAGCTGGGAGCTAACCATCCAAGGATACACATCCTATCAAAAAGATAGACAGGTGGGTGGCAGATGGGGGAGGTAGCTCTGTTGGTAAAAAATGAAATCAGATCCTTAGCAAGAAGTGACATAGGATCAGAAGGCGTAGAATCCTTGTGGATAGTTAAGGAACTGCAAGGGTAAAAAGACCCTGATGGGAGTTACATACAGACCTCTGAATAGTAGCCAGGATGTGAGGTACAAATTATAACGGGAGATACAAAATGTGTGTAAGAAGGGCAATGTTATGGTGTTCATGGGGATTTTCAATATGCAGGTAGATTGGGCCTGTTCCTGTTCTGTACTGTTCTATGTATCTGCAGGTGGTGGTGCTCCCTCTCCCTGTGCCCTTGGAGGTAGAGTTTGTGAATTTGGGAGGCAATGTCAAAGACACATTGACAAGTTGCTGCAGTACATTCTTTGGATGGTACATGAACTGTAGCTATGGTAAAGTAATGGTGTGTGGAGTTAATATTTAGGTTAGTGGAATTGGTGCCAAGCAGGCAGGCTCCTTTGGATCAAGGATCTTGTGTTGTTTGCAAGGGGAGGGTATTCCATCATACCTTCTACCTTATAGATGGTGGGAAGGGATTAGGGTTTCAGGAGGTGTGTCATTCACCATGTAATGATTTGCTCTTAGTCCAGTTAAATTATCACACAGAATGTTATGTGCAGTTGTCACTGCAACCATCTCCTGGGAGCATATTCAGAGGCACTTCACCATCTTAAATCACACTGTCTTAAAGATGTCTGTTTTTCATTTTACTTACAATGTAGAAAGAGGCCATTTCACCCATCAAGTCAATGGCAGTTCAAGAAGCCTATCCATTTCCCCACTAATTTTCCTTCAATCTAATCACCTGGCATGTGCTATACCAGTTATAGAGCCAGGCAGACATCCCCAGGGACTCTTAAATGGGGGACTCATGATTAGGATATTTCAGTGCCTTGGAGTCCTTCAAAAAATTGTTGCATGTGTGTATGTGTGTGTGTGTGTGTGTGTGTGTGTGTGTGTGTGTGTGTGTGTGTGTGTGTGTGTGTGTGTGTGAATTTTGCCATGAATTCTTCCATCCACCTACCCACTAGGAGTAACTTACAGTGGTCAATTAACCTACCAACCTGCACCGATGGAAACCCATGTGGTCACAGGGAGAACATGGAAAATCTGCACAAGCAGAGCTGGAGATCAGGATTGAACCTGGCTCACTGGAGCTGTGAGGCAGCAGATCTACTGGTTGTACCACTGTGCCGTCCAGTTATGCCACTGTGCAGGAAAGAGGAGTAACCACAGATGGGCAATAATCACTGTCCTTCTCAGTGAGACAGAGACACACACAAGGAACAATTTTTTGAAGGATTCAAGGGCATTGAAATATCCTGATCATGAGTCCCCCATTTAAGAGCCTCTGGGGATGTCTGCCTAGCTGTATAACAGGCACAGTGCAATTTTATCCCAGTGTGAAAACTGCGCGATATTGACTCCCATTTATTTTGATGGACAGCAATGTAAAACATCTACTGTCTGGTGGTTTGAGTTTGAAATTTGTTTTCACATCGAATAAAAAGTAATGGAAAATGTTTTCTTACAAACTTTCATGGCAAGGATCTCTGAAGATCACGTGCCTTAAAATTTTACCTGCAGAATAATTTCAAAATCCTAAAAATTCAACATGATTCATTAAACTAGTAATATTTTATATTACAAACTCCCATAAAACACCATAGAGCAATTTTTTCATCATTTGCCAGTGTTATTGAAACAGTGGTTAGAATGTAAAGTGGATAAACATTTGATTCAAATTACACATTAATTTAATTTCACTGCCAGACAAAGGAAAGCTTAGAGGTTTACTTAAAAAAAATCACCACAGTGAAATAATTGTCCGCTTGTTCTAATGCTTTCCTTGGTGTGGTTAAATCACATTATAGTTGAGAGGATTTATTGGATCTTAGACCCCACACTGTTTTGAACATCATTGGATCATCATGAATGGTTTTTGGAGTGACTTTGTTTCTATGATGTTATTAGTTTGCACCAATATTTGCAGAACTCCCAATGATGCTCTGAAATTTCTGAGGCAGGAATAGGGTTTTATGCTCCACATGAGACTTTTCTCACCCCAATCCTCTCATCCTTTCAACATATCCTTTTTTCTTCTCTCTTGTGGCTATCCAATATCTTATAAATGGACTGATATTTTTTTCTCCTCAGTGACCTGTGCTTAACACAAATGACCAGTCAGGTGACCGTAATCAAGAATCACAAAATTGAGAGAATTCTTCTTCAGTAGATAGCATGTCAACATTCAATCCAGTAATGAACGGCACAGAGGAGGTGCCATGTCACAAGTGGATTCAAACCACTGAAGGGCTTCAGGCCTCAGATCCACACTTCCTTTCCATATTCCCTTGTGACCTAGAAGAAGGCCATTCAGCCAATTCAGTCTATGCCGGCTCACAGAGCATCCCATTCCCCAATAACTTTCTCTGTAACCTATTCTCCCCATATTCCTGTCAACTCCAACCCCCCCATTCCCAGATTAACCACACCGCTATGCACTAGGGGCAATTTACAATGGCCAACTAACCTACAATCCCATGGGTCTTCCAAAGATTTTGGAACATCTGGAGAAAATTCACCAGTCACGTGCAAGCTCCACGTGAATTGGTTTATTATTGTCACATGTACCAAGGTACAACGAAAGACCTTGTTTTGCATGCCATCTATGCAAATCATCAGACCAGTGCATTGAGGGTGTACAAGGGAAAATAATAACAGAGTCCAGAATGAAGTATTACAGAGATAGTGCAGTGCAGGTAGACAATAAGGTATCAGGACTGAAGCTGGTCACTGGAGCTGTGAGGCAGCAGGTCTAATAGCTGTGCCACTGTGCTATCCTGCTATGTATAACAGCAATAAGCATTGTGAAACCCAGATATGATGTATAAATTACATAGCGCATTAAAAACTCAGGAAGACAGATGCCGACAGCTAGATATTAATGCAATTAATTCATGTTGCCATGATGATTTGCTGGGGAGTTTGCTTTTTGTTCTACTGGGAGTTATAAACAAAGGTCACAGGTTACACATCATTGCTTCAGTCGTTATTAGTGAGAGTCACACACATCGATGACGTCATCAAGTTCATAAATGATGTGAGAGAAACATCAAATGCACTAATGGGGATCACACTAGGAGGATTATTGTCCACTTTTCTGTTGGGAGGGATTATACCAGAAAGGGCTCTTTTGTGTTAAAATATGGCAACCTGGCTTTTATGCATAATTTTCATGAGAATAAATAGCCATCATCTCAATTTGTATTACATGCCAGCACAACATTGTGGGCCGAAGGGCCTGTACTGTGCAGTAGTGTTCTATGTTCTATGTTTCGGAAGAATAAAAGTATCTTGGTCTCTGTCTTACACAAGTTGAAGTAATTGTAAATTCAGTTACTCTCTGACAGACTTTCTTGAATCAATTCAGGTCAATTAATTGAGCCCCAGACATTTGTCCTACTGCTTTCATTTACACCTTTCCAAGATTCATCAACTTTTTAAAAACAAACTGCTGGAGGAACTCAGCAGGTCAGGCGGCATCTGTGGAGGGAAATGAACGGTTAATATTTTGGGTCGAAACCCTTCCTCTGGACCGAACAACAGAGGGGAGATAGCTGGTACAAAGAGGTGAGGGGGAATGGATGGGGCAAGAGCTGACGGGTGATAGGTGGACCCAGGTGAGGAAGGGTGATAGGCAGATGGGGGAGGGGAGGGTGGAGATAGTGACTGGGCTGGGAGGTGAGAGGTGGAGGCTTGGCTGGGTCCAAACTGGAAACCGAGCTGGAAGCCTTGCAGGACGAAATGGAGGAAAGGACGAGTTCCAAGGAAGGACACATGGCTGTGGTGAGACTGGTCGAAGAGACGGAGAGCAGCAGAAACTACAGAGGCGGAACAGTGAGAGAGGGTCTCACAGAACTCCTGTTGAAGAGAGGAGGAAATCCTCTTCAAAGTGGGCATACTTGAAGAGACTTCACAACCTTCACTTGCCACTCCTTCCCCTCACGTCTTTATACTGGCCATCTCTCTTCCATCCAGATGAAGGGTCTCAATCCGAGACATTGACTGCCTGTTTCCACTTCCTCTACAAATGCTGCCTGACCCACTGAGTTCTTCCAGCACTTTGTTTTTGCTCTGAATTCCAGCATCTGCAGTCTCTTGTGGTTCCACCTTTTGCTTCTCTCTTATCCTGTTATTCTCATTAGAAGTGAGTGACATCCGAGACAAATAGGGGTTAAGATGCAAAGAAAGGCAACGGCTAAATAAAGGCGTCTTTGATTGTGTGGAAGGCCAGTGAAGACAGAAATAGCAGTGCTTGATGGTGCAAAGATGATAAATGGGTTCAGTCCAGAAATGATGTCATTACAAAATGACCAAGCATGTTAAATATTACAGTAAACTTAATTTATTGGAAGAAATAGGCAAAAGGGGGAGGGTTGTCTCTGATAGTAAAGAATGGGATAAAGTCAATAGAGAGAATATAGAGGTAGCACAAAAACTCAGCAAATAGATTCAGTTTGGGAACTGTAATTAATTTAATTAATTAAATTAACTATTGTGATCAACTAGCTGTCTATACTTGTTAATTATGATTTTGTACTGTTACTAATCTAGTTTCAAAACATCAATTTTGGTCAAATGTATTCCTTGGATTAGTGTAAATCCCTTTAAGATGGAGCAAAGAAAAGCTGCAAGCTCACAAGCTGGATATCTGAGTCAACATCAGACTAAATCATTGAACCAAGAATGAACAAGGTATTTTTAATCCTTTAAATCTAAAGCCGTATCATTGTGCTCGCCTCACTGAAGTTCCTTAGTTGACAAAATCCATACTTCGTAAACACTGCACTCAATGAGTGTTGATGCTGTGTTAAAACATGATCTTCTTTAGCAGAGCCCACAGATTTATATTCCCAGATCCCTCAGGTCTGGAGTCACTTTCTTGAGAAATTGCTTACAATGAAGAAAGTCTTGCATTATCACAATGCCTTTCATAACTTCAGGACATACCAAAGAAATTTACAGATAAGATATTTTTATTAGTCACACGTACATCGAAACACACAGTGAAATGCATCTTTTGCGTAGAGTGTTCTGAGGGCAGCCCGCAAGTGTCGCCACGCTTCCGGCGCCAACATAGCATGCCCACAACTTCCTAACCCGTACATCTTTGGAATGTGGGAGGAAACCAGAGCACCCGGAGGAAACCCACGCAGACACGGGGAGAATGTACAAAATCCTTACAGACAGTGACCGGAATTGAACCCAGGCCTCTGGCGCTGTAATAACGTTATGCTAACTACTACACTACCATGGCTAATTAATTAAGTAATTAATTAAGTAATTAATTATTATGTGCTTATAAAGTATAGTTGTCACTGTGAGCAACACAGATGTCAGTCAGTTCACAAGAAGCTCACAAAAAGCAGGGTGACAACAACTAAATAATGTTTTATTGAGGGTTAAATATCAGCTGGATTATTGGGGTGAAATCCCCACCACCTTCTTCAAAGTAGTGCTAAAGAATCTTTTACACTCAACTAAAATGATTGATTTTGCTTCCAAATTCCACATAAAATCCATGTACCTCATTTCTGGACGTGAAGCATTTAATAGATGTTGAGTTCTTGCAATCACCCACTGTAACTTCTGCAGAGGAACCACAGAATGGTTGGAGGAATGGCATTGCCTGGAGATTGTCAAATACTAGAGAACAGCTTTAAGGTGAGAGGGTGAAGGTTTAAAGGTGGTGTGCAGGTCAAGCTTTTTACACGGAGGGAGATAGGTGCCTGGAACGGGCTGCCAGTGGTGGTGACGGAAGTAAATATGATAGTGGTGTTTAAGAGGCTTTTAGATGGGCACTCAGGGAATGGAGGGAGATGGATCATGTGCAGGCAGAAGGGATTAGTTTAATTTGGCACCATGTTCGACACACAGACGTCATCAGCTGAAGGGCCTGTTCCTGTGATGTACTGTTCTATGTTCTAATATAATTGAGAGAAGTGAACGTTTGGTGTGGGGGAGTGGTTAACTGAGATTATGAGAGGTAGCTCTTTATGATGACTTAGCACTGACAACACAGTGGGCCACACAGTTCCCTTGAGCATTATTTACTTTATTTCTATGAAAGCAAGAAATGGATCATTTTGTAACAGTTGGAAATTTTCATTTAAATGCATTATTTCATAGAAGCAGAGAATGCTATGGCTCAGGAAGGCATTTCAGTCTACAGGACGTCCCTGGGAAATGAACAGGTTCATTTTTACAGATGTCCATAAATCAATTTTGTCCATAAGTCAGAAAATACATAAAAATCACTCAATGTGGTAACTGCACCTCCACAGTGTTGTAATGAGTGGCATCAAAGGCACAGAAGACTGATAAGAAAGAACAATTACTGAAAGTGGGGAGGGAACTAGATCTGTTGTTTGTAGGAACAAACATATGTATGTATGTCGGGCTTTTGAACTTAATAACGTTATGGGAGCTCGCTCATAAGTCGGAGTGTCCATGAGTCGGGTGCTTGTAACCCAGGGATGGCCTGTATCATGGATCTGCCAGTCCTGTTGAAGTGCTGTCCAATCACTGTCACTCTTTCCTGCTCTATTCCGGTGTTCTAGAAGAAAAATAATTTTTCAATTACTCATATCAGTGGGTCTAAATCCCAGAACTCCTTTCCAACAGTACCATGGGAAAGCCTTTATCAGGAGGATTGCAGTGGTTCAAGGTGACTGTTCACCACCACCTGCTGAGGGCAGTTAGCAACTGGCAATAAATGTTGGTTTTGCCAGTGTCACGCAGAAAATGAAATAAGAAAATCCACTACCCTTTTGAAAACCAATGTGTCTACTTTCAGTGCCCTCTCAGACAGCACATTCCAATCACAGAAACTTGTAGCATAAAAGAAATTTCAATTGCATTGGAAGGAAAATTTAAACCTCGTGGCCTTTGGCTCATAGGACACTGTTCTCTGGATTTATGGAAGCGTTTCACTTAAACTAATAATAAAAACCTCTGCTGTCACTTTTCCAAATTAGTTTCAAAAGCATCTTGCTTATAGCTCCATGTGCATGTTATTTTTTATTTGGTTGGAGGGAGTGAATTGAATTGTGTTGACCTTGTCCGTGATAACTGTGCAACATGACCAGCTTCTCTGCAGTAAAGTCATCCCTCTAATATCCTAAAGTTCCAGTACTTGTTCCCTACTCCTTTTTTGTTTTGCCCCTCAGAAACTTTGGCCTTGATTTTAAGCCCCAGTGAAGTGTGGGAGGGCATCAGAGATGGGGGTTCAGAGAACAACTGCCCTTCAACCATTCAGTTCTTGAACCAACCAGCACAACCCTAATCACTGCAGTTTGACATTGGTCATGGAATTAGTTTATTACTGTCACTTGTACCGGGATACAGTGAAAAACTTGTCTTGCATACCGTTCGTACAGATCAATTCATCACACAGTGCACTGAGGTAGTACAAGGTAAAAACAATAACAGTATACAGAGTAAAGTGTCACAGCTACAGGGAAGTTCATTGCAGGTAGACAATAAGGTGCAAGGTCATAACAAGGTAGATTTTGAGGTCAAGAGTCCATCTCATCATATAAGGGAACCATTCAATAGTCTTATCACTGTGGGCTAGAAGCTGTCCTTGAGCCTGGTGGTATGTGCCCTCAGGCTCCTGTATCTTCTGCCTGATGGGAGAGGGGAGAAGAGAGAATGACCCGGGTGAGTGTGGTCTTTGAATATGCTGGCTGCTTCACCAAGACAGCAAGAGGTGTAGGCAGAGGCCATAGAGGGGAGCTGGTGTCTGTGATGCATTGAGCTGTGTCCACAATCCTTTGTGGTTTCTTGCGGTCCTGGGCAGAGCAGTTGCCATACCAAGCCGTGATGCATCCAGATAGGATGCTTTCTATGGTACATTGATAAAAGTTGGTGAGTGTCAAAGGGGATATGCCAAATTTCTTTAGCTTCCTGAGGAAGTAGAGGTGCTGATGAGCTTTCTTGTCCATGGTGTCTATGTGGTAAGAGGACGACGGGCTATTGGTGATGTTCACTCCTGGGAACTTGAAGCTCTCAACCCTCTCGACCTCAGCACTATTGATATAGACAGGTGTATGTACACCACCCCTTTTCCTGAAGTCAATAACCTGCCCTTTTGTTTTGCTGACATTAAGGGAAAGTTTGCTGTCATGACACCATGTCACTAAGCTCTCTATCTGCTTCCTATACTCTGACTCATCATTATCTGAGATACGGCCCACTATGGTAGTATCATCTACAAATTTGTAGATGGAGTCAGAGCAGAATCTGACCACACAGTTGTGAGTGTATGGGGTGTTGACTATTGACCTAATTTCCACTCTCTTGCCCAGTTATCTTTGGCCTGAATCCTGAATCCCCCCTCCTGTATAATAATAGATAAGATAAGATTTCATTATTAGTCACATGTACATCGAAACACACGATGAAATGCATCTTTTGCATAGAGTGTTCTGGGGGCAGCCCACGAGAGTGTTGCCACGCTTCCGGCGCCAACATAGCACACCCACAACTTCCTAGCCCGTACGTCTTTGGAATGTGGGAGGAAACCGGAGCACCTGGAGGAAACCTATGGAGACACAGGGAGCACGTACAAACTCCTTACAGACAGCAGCTGGAATTGAACCCGGGTTTCTGGTGCTGTAATAGCGTTATGCTAACCACTTATTTACTTACTAATGCTTCTATAAAGCACTTGAGGATTTCTCTGTATTAAAGGTGCTATATAAATGCATGTTTTTGTCCATTTTTGTAGAAATATTACAGCAATTTTGAATTGACATGTGAATTTAATAAATATTTCAAGGAACGTCAGGTCCTGTTTGCAATCCCTTCATTGAAATTTACACCAGATGACCCTTGGCTGAGAGTGAGACAGGGTTTCGACCTGAAACGTCAACACTTTCTTTCCTCGCACAGAAGCTGCATGCCCCTCTTGAGTTCCTCCAACCCATCGTTTGTTATTGGAATGTACCACGCACTCCCACATCAATTCACACCAGAATTGATGATGTTCATTTCAGCACTTCACACCCTCCTTGGAAGTTCCTGCTGAAAGGCATCTGCCTTGCTGTGACATATTGGTGCCCAAATGATCCTGCACAAACCTCATATTTCAGTTTCCTGGTCACCTCATCCATTGATGAATGTATACTTGGAGAGAGAATAGTGGAAAACGCAAGATGAATAATACCAAACTGACAACGTAAGACATTTCCACTTTGTTTCCTTAAGTGCACCATGCTAATGGTTTGTACTTCATGTCCAGTTATACACAAAGCTAGAGGGTGAATTGCATATAAATTGAGTAAAAGATCTCTTTAGAGCTTTTGTGTCTCAGTGCCAGTGCCAAGTTCCAGATGGACATCGAAATGATTAATGCCAGCAGTAACAGTATTCACATCAGTGCTGTGCTTCTTCTGAAGTTCTCTTGTGGTTTAGTGAAACAGAATGCGACTTTGAAATCTACACAATAATCTGTCAGGTGGGATTACCATCATAAAAAGTGAAGTCAAGTTCAAAGTAATATTTTTTCTCCTCTGCAATGAACGAATCCTAAAGCCTCTTCAATTGTTTAATGAGGTACTCAATGCAAAAATCTGAGACACTAACTGCACCACAATAAAGTAGATGGTAAAGAGAAAACACATCTTTATACCAACTCACTCAATGCCTGGCAGACTTGCATTCAGCATGTTTAAGGTGAGTGCTTAAAAGGAAAATAAAAGAATAAAACCTTGCTAATATAATGTTTGACTTTGAAGAGGTTTGTTTGCAAAGAGCATAAGTATAGAGCAGTAAATTCAACTAACTTCAACTCCTCAAACTGAGGAGTGTGTCAGATTTTTAATTAATATTTCAAAACAGAATTATGACAGTCTTTGTAAATAAATTCAAAACAGAATTGTGACAGTTGCTGTAAACGGATTAGTGGTAAAAGATCCCAATTACCATTAATTACAAGGATTCTAAAATAACATGTCAATTCCTGCACTAACATTGGTCACTGTGTATTTGATCAGTACTCAAACCCCTCACTGTGTACAAGGGTGTCTATCCAAGCTACTAAATAGTTTGCACATTAATCTTATTCATCACAGTCCAGAGGGAGATTGGCAGATGGAAACATCAGTTGGGTTAAACAAAATTGACCAGCTAAGGAGAGGTTGGACGGACTTTCATTGTTTTCTCTGGAGTGTCGGAGGCTGAGAGGAGACTTGATTGAAGTTTATAAAATTATGAGAGGCATAGATAGGGTAGATAGTCTCTTTCCCAGGTATAAATATCAAATGCTAGAGAGCATAGCTTTAAGGTGAAAGGGGGAAAATTTAAGGGAGATGTGTGCGGCAAGTTTTTTACACAGAGAGGGGCGGTTGCCTGGTATGTGGTGCAGGGGTGATGGGGGAGGCAGATATGATAGACGTGTCTAAGAGGCATTTAGACAGACACGTGAACAGGCAGGGAATGGTGGGGATATGGACCATGTGCAGGTGGGCAGGCACGGTAGCATAACGGTTAGCGTAACGCTATTACAGCGCCAGCGACCTGGGTTCAATTCCGGCCGCTGCCTGTAAGGAGTTTGTACGTTCTCCCTGTGTCTGTGTGGGTTTCCTCCGGGTGCTCCGGTTTCCTCCCACTTTCCAAAGACGTACGGGTTAGGAAGTTGTGGGCGCGCTATGTTGGCACCGGAAGCGTGGCGACACTTGTGGGCTGACCCCAGAACACTCTACGCAAAAGGTGCATTTCACTGTGTGTTTCGATGTACGTGTGACTAATAAAGAAATCTTACCTTATCTTATAGGTGAGATAAGTTTCATTTGGCTTCAAGGTCGGCACAGATATTTTGGGCCAAAAGGCCTTTTCCTGTGCTGTATTGTTCTTTATTCTGAAACCATACAACCCTCTGTAAGAGATGCAGTTCCATCTTGCACCATTTCATGGTAATAAAGCAGTTGTAAGCAGCAAGGTCAGATGGTTTGGTGAAAATAGAGAATAAACTCATTTCAAGCTTGTGAATAGATCAGAAATAATCTTAGAATATGACTTACTTAGGCCACACAGAATGTCACAAGGAGTACTTTATTAAAAGTACTGTTGACAGAAATGACACAACATGTCAGAAAAGAGTTTAAGTATGTGAATATAAAAATTAGTTTTGGAGACAATAATGGGACTGAAAGGTGGTCCAAGGATTTACGATCCAAAACACAGCCTCAGAATAAAGGGATGTCCCTTTAGAACTGAGATGAGGAAGAATTTCTTCAGCCAGAGGATGGTGAACCTGTGGAATTTGTTGCCACATAGAGGGCTGTGGAGGCCAAGTCATTGGGTGTATTTAAGGCAGAGATTGGTAGGTTCTTGATTGGTGAGGGGGTGTGGAGAAGGCAGGAAATGGGGTTGAAAAATAAAATCAGCCATGATCGAATGGTGGAGTAGACCTGATGGACCGAATGGCCTATATCTTATGATCGTATGGTCTAAAAGTGCTAAATGGATTTATGAGAGAGAAGTTATGTTTGATTTGTGAGTGTTCGAGCCCATACCAAGCAGAACAGATAAGGGGAAACAGTCGGTTTGGTTTATTTCGACTTTCCATGGGCTTTTGGTGAGGTGCCATTGAATTAACAAACCAAATTGGAAGGTAATGTATTGGGGATAATATACTGCTTGGACTGAGGGTTGGTTAATTGGTTGAGAGGCTGTGACCAGTGAAGACCATAGGGATCATTTTTGAGATCCCAACTATCCACAATCCATATCAATGAGCTGGATGATGGGGCCAAGTCTAATATATCTAAGTTTACTGATGATACAAAAGTAGATACCAGTGTGGGCTGTGAGGAGAATGGTAATTGGCTACAAGGGGATACAGGCAGACTAAGTGAATGGGTGAGGGCAGGATACATAAACTGTGGAAAAGTGTCTCAGGAAAATAGAAAAGCAGAGTATTTGCAAATGGTGAGAGATTGAGGGACCTCAGTGCCCTTGTACACAAATCACTAAATTGCACTGCACTGCTGACACAAAACAACAAATTTCACGTCATATAAGTCAGTGATAATTAATCTGCGATGCTGAAAGTTAATGTACAGATACAGTACACAATTAGGAAGACAGGTGGTGTTTTGGTCTTTATTGCAAAATAATTTCAGAACAAGTGGAGAGACATCCTGCTCCAATTCTATCTGGCTCTGGTGATACCACACTTGGAATATTGTGTCCAGGTCTGATCTCCCTACCTAGGGAAGGATATAATTGCATTGGAGGTAGTGCAGCAAAGATTCACTAGGTTAATTGGGATTGGGTGTTTATCGCATGAGGAGAGATTCTGTGCCTACATCATCACAGTCTAAAAGAGTGAAAGGTGCTCATTGAAACCTTCAAAGTTCTTACTGGTCCTGTCAGGTTGAGGCAGGGATAGTATTTCCTTATCTGGAGTTGCTAGAAGAATTGGCCACAGTCTCGAAATAAGTGATCAGGGCTGAGAAGAGAAGACACAAGAGATTCTGCAGGTGCTGGAATCTGGAGCAACATATACAAAAAGTGCTGGAGGAACTCATTTCTTTCCATAAATGCTGCCTGACCTGCTGAGTTCCTCCAGCACTTTTTGTCTGAGAAGAGAAGACATTTTTTCACCCTGAAGCTGATGAATCTTTAGAATTCCCTTCCCAAGAAGGCTGTGAAGGCTCAGTCACTGAATATATTCAAGAGACAGATCAATAGATTTTTAGATATTAAGGGATTCAATGGATATGGGATTAGTGCATGAAAGTGGTGGCAAACTGAAAGATCAGTCATATACGCGGACTTCTCCTGTTTCTTACATTTATTTGTGAGTTTGCTTGGGAACTGATGCTGTTGACTTAAACAGTGAATGGCAGGGCCCTGGGGAGTGTTATGGAACAAAGGGACCTAAGAGTACAAGTGTATAGTTCACTGAAAGCGGTGTCACAGGTAGATAGGGTGGCGAAGAAGGCATTTGGAACACTGACCCTCATCAGTCAGGGCATTGAGTATGGGAGTTAGGAAGTTATGTTGCAGTTGTACAAAACATTGGTGAGGCCACACTTAGTGCATAGTTTTGGTCACCCTATTATAGGAACGATGTTATTAAACTAGAAAGAGTTACCTGGACTTGGGGGCCTGAGTTACAAGGAAAGGTAGCGCAGACTAGGACTTTATTCCCTGGAACGTAGGAGATTGAGGGGTGACCTGATAGAGATGCATAAGATCATGTGGGGCACAGACAGGGTGAAAACTCATAGTCTTTTTCCCAGGGAGGGGCTGCTAAACAAAGAGGGCATAGGTTTAAGATCAGAGGCGAGAGACTTAAAAGGGAGATCAGGGCAACTTCTTGAAGCAAAGGGTGGTGCCTATTTGGAAGGAGCTGCCAGAAATAGTGGTTGAGGTGGGCACATTAGCAACATTTAAAAGCCATCTAGATAAGTACATGGATAGGAGAGGTTTAGAGTGCTATGGGACAAACGTGGGCGGATGGGACTAGCTCATTGGGCAACAGTCAGCATGGACGAGTTGGGCTGAAGGGCCTGTTTCCATGCTGTGTGACTCTATGAATCTAATTGCTACAACCCTCCATGCAATGAGATGGCAGACAGATTCAAATTTTCCAGGAGTCATCATGGGAACAGGAAGAGATTTGACACACACTTGACTGACTTCAAGTTGCTGACTGCAAATTGTAAGTTCAGAGATTTAAGGGAATTGTAGACCCATATCAAGATTGTATGTGGGATTCAAGGTGCAAGGCTGATGGAGTTTGTGTTGAGAGGAATGGACTTCGGCTGAACAAAATGTATCAAATCCAACAGGCCATCACAGCTGGATTTGGAGTAGCAGACAACACAATCCGGGCCAACAGAAGCTAAGTAGAGAACAGCAGTAGCTTAAAGTACGTCAAACAGCATGAATGTCAGGAGCAATGCACAGCCAAGAGAAGGAATGCCGCAAATGCAAAAGGCTGATTCAGTTTTCATCCCAGTACAGAGAGGGGAAGACTCAAAGCAGGCCAAGGAGTAGCAGTGTAGGGACAAGAGCAGGTCACAATGTCACAGAAGCTGACCACAGTCCCGGTCAAACGTCTGAGGGAGAGAACAAGGTCAAAGTCGTAGCATTAAACCCCAGCAGAAATATAACTGGAACAAGTGAACAGACTAGAGGAAGCCAAGAACTCACCACAGATCCTTGCTTCAATGGAAATGAAAGGAAGAATTGTATCCTTTAGGAAGTCAGTGGTTCAACGTGTAATATCATTGCTGGATGTTTGCAACAAAGCTTGAAGAGACAAAACAAATGTACAGCCATGAGACTGCAGATACTGGAATCTGGAGCAACACACAAAACGCTGGAGGAACTCAGCAGGTCAGGCCCCATCTGCGAAGGGAAATGAACAGGCGACATTTCAGGTCGAGACCCTTTATCTCGACTGAGAGTTACAGGGGAGAATAGCCGGTATAAAGAGGTGGAGGGAAGGTGTGGGGCAAGAGCTGGCAGGTGATAGGTTGATCCAGGTGAAGGGGGAGGGGGGATAGGCAGATGAGGCAGGGGGAATGGTGTCAGAAGCTGGGAGGTGATAGGTGGAAGTGACAAAGGGCTGAAGATGATGGAATCTGATTGGAGGGGAAGGCGGAGCGTGGAATAAAGGGAGGGGGGTGGGGAGGGGATCCAATGGGAGGAGTGTGTGGGGTGATGGCCCATGGAGAGAAGTGGCAGAGGGTGAAGAGATAGAGTGATGAGAGCCAGCTGGCTGCCAGGAGAAGTCCAAGCACAAACTGGAGGAACAGCACCTCATTTTCCGTCTTGGAACCTTGCAGCCTAGCGGCACGAACACTGAATTCTCCCACTTTAAGTAAGCCCCTCAACTACCCCCCCAACACCCCCCCCCCAACCAAGCCTCGTCTTTTCTTCCCTTTCCCAGCCGATCTCTCTTTTTTCCTCCTTACCTTTGACCCGTCCCCCGGTGGATCTGCTCTCCCCTCCTCCCACGGACCTGCCCATCACTATCTCTTACCTGCACCCACCTATCACCACCTTGTGCCCACCCCGCCTCCCCTCTTTTGTCCACCTATCACTGCTCTGCTTTTCCCTCCTATATATTGAGCTTCCCCTTTTCCTATCTTCAGTCCTGAAGAAGGGTCCTGACCTGAAACGTTGACCGCCTGCTTTTCTCCACGGATGCTGCCTGGCCTGCTGAGTTCCTCCAGCGTCAGAGTGTTTTTCATCTAGATTCCAGCATCTGCAGTCCGTTGTTTCTCTTCTCCATTTATATCTCATTTATGTTTTGTGTGTTGTCTGTAGATTCATGCCTGCAAGCAAGTTTTTCATTTTACCTGTACCTCACCATACTTGTGCATACAACAATAAACTTGACTTAGAGTCATAGAGTTATAGAGTCACAGAGTCATACAGCACGGATACAGGCCCTCTGGCCCAACCAGTCCATGCTGACCACGGTGCCCACCCAGCTATTCCCAATTTCCAGCCCATAGCCCTCCAAGCCCCACCCCTCCATGATCCTATCCAAGTGTTTCTTAAATGCCTCAACCACTGCCTCAACCACTTCCTCTGGCAGCTCGTTCCATCTACTCACTACTCTCTACGTGAAAAAGTTGCCCCTCAAGTCCCTGTTAAATCTTTCCCCTCTCGCCCTAAATCTATGCCCCCTGGTTTTGGACTCCCCGACCCTAGGGAAAAGACTGTTACTATCTGCCTTATCTATGCCCCTCATGAGTTTATAAACCTCGATAAGATCACCCCTCATTCTTCTATACTGCAAGGAATAAAGGCCTAGCCTGGCCAACCTCTCCCTCTCATCCTGGCAACATCAACGTAAATCTTTTCTGCACTCTTTCCAGTTTAACCACGTCTGTCCTATAACAGGGTGACCAAAACTGTACACAGAGCTCCAAGTGCGGCCTCAGCAGTGACTTACATAACTGCAACATAATCTCCCAAAACTTGACATCTTGACAAGGTCAGAATTCGCTTCCAGCCCAGCCCAGAGACGGTGCAGCCTCTGAACTGTGACACCACTATTAAAGGCTGCAAGACTGCTGAAGCCTGAAATTTCAACTGGAATAAGCAGGGAGAGGGACAGATAGAAGGTAATGTATGCTCCCTGCTGCAACAGAGCAGCTAATGGTGTGCTCCACCATCTAATAAGATCATGGCTGACCTTTCACTTCAGGACCACTTTCTTGCACTCACTTATATCCCTGATTGCCTTAATATCTGAAAAGGTCAAATATGTTGGCGGAATATAGTCTTAATGGTTGGACTCAGTGTGGAGGATCAGAGGGATCTTGGGGTCCGAGTCCATAGGACGCTCAAAGTGGCTGCGCAGGTTGGACCTGTGGTTAGGAAAGCATGTGGTGTATTGTCCTTCATCAATCGGGGAATTGAATTTAGGAGCCATGAGGTATTGTTGCAGCTGTATAGGTCCCTGGTCAGACCCCACTTGGAGTATTGTGCTCAGTTCTGGTCGTCTCACCACAGGAAAGATGTGGAAGCCATAGAGAGGGTACAGAGGAGATTTACAAGGATACTGCCTGGGATGCGGAGCATGCCTTATGAAAACAGGTTGAGGGAACTCGGCCTTTTCTCCTTGGAGAGACGGAGGATGAGGGGGGACCTGATAGAGGTGTATAAGATGATGAGAGGTATTGATAGGGTAGATAGTCAGAGGCTTTTCCCCAGGGCTGAATTGGTGGCCACAAGAGGACATAGGTTTAAGGTGCTGGGGAGTAGATATAGAGGAGATATCAGGGGTAAGTTTTTTACTCAGAGAGTGGTGAGTGTGTGGAATGGGCTGCTGGAAACGGTGGTGGAGGCTGATACGATAGGGTCTTTCAAGAGACTGTTAGATAGGTACATGGAGCTGAGTAAAATAGAGGGCTATGGGTAAGCCTAGTAATTTCTAGGGTAGGGACGTGTTCGGCACAGCTTTGTGGGCTGAGGGGCCTGAATTGTGCTGTAATTGTTCTATGTTCTATGTATTGATTTCTTGTCTTGAAAGTATTCAATGACTGTCCTTTTGAATAGAGGATTCCAAAGATTCATTGCTGTCTGTACAGAACAAAAGAGGTGCCTACAGGAGCAAAAATATAAGCTGCTGGAGGAACTCAGCGGGTCAGGCAGCATCTGTGGAGGGAAATGGACAGTCAACCTTCATCTGGACTGAAAGGGCAGAGAGCAGATAGCTAGTATAAAGAGGTGAGGGGAAGGAGCGGAACAAGAGGTGGCAGGTGATCGGTGGATCTAGGCAGAGGAGGGAAGGGTGGAAATAGCGACAGAGGCTATAAGCAGGAGTCAATCGAACCTGCTCCAACTTTCAATACAAAGTGGGTTGACCCTGTACTTTGCTCAGTTTGCCATCATATCGTCCCATTACGTTCAAAAATCCATTAAGGGCAGCCTTGATTATGCTCAGTGACTGAACATTCATAGTGCCTAGGGCAAAGAATTTCAAATTTTCACCACCCTCCCCTCATCTCAATCCAAAATAGTCAGCCCCTTATTCTGAGATATACCCTGCCCCTAAAGAGGAGTGAACCTCTCACTTTCTACCTGTCAATCCCTCTCAGAATCTTGGAGACACAAGAGACTGCAGATGCTGGAATCTGGACCAACAAATAAATTGCTGGAGGAACTCAGACTCTTCATGTAAGGTCTCGACCTGAAATGTTGACATCCCTCTGCCTCCACAGATGCTGCCTGACCTGTTGAGATCCTTCAGAAGTTTGTTTTTTCTACTCTCAGAAACTTGTCCATCTCAATGAGATGCATAGATAGGGTGGATGGTCAGAATCTTTATCCCAGGGTAGAAATGTCAAATACTAGAGGACGTGAATTTAAGGTGAGAGGGGGAAAGTTTTTTACATAGACACTGGTAGGTGCCTGGAACAGGCTGCCAGGGGTAGTGTACTGGTGGAAACAGATATGATAGTGGCGATTAAGAGGCTGTTAGATCGACACATCTAACAAGAGGCTGTTAGATCGGTGCAGGAATGGAGGGATATAGATCATGTGCAGGGAGGAGAGATTTAGTTTAACTTAGTGACACAAGGGACTGCAGGTGCTGAAATCTGGAGCAACAAACAATCTACTGGAAAGACTCAACCGGTTGAGCAGCATCTGTGGGGGGAAAGGAATTGTCGACGTTTTGGGTCAAAACCCTGCAACACTTGTGTAGCGGTCAGCGTAACGCTATTACAGTGCCAGTGACCTGGGTTCAATTCCGGCCGCTGTCTGTAAGGAGTTTGTACATTCTCCCCGTGTCTGCGTGTGTTTCCTCCGGGTGCTCCGGTTTCCTCCCACATTCCAAAGACGTACGGGTTAGGAAGTTGTGAGCATGCTACGTTGGCGCCGGAAGCGTGGCGACACTTGTGGGTTGCCCCCAGAACACTCCATGCAAAAGATGCATTTCACTGTGTGTTTCAATGTACATGTGACTAATAAAGATATCTTATCTTATCTAATACATAAATTTCTAAAAAAATATCTAAGATGCTGCTCAACCCGCTGTGTTCTTCCAGCAGATTGTTAGTTTAATTTGGCATCGTGTACGGCACAGACATGTTGGGCTGAAGGTCCTGTTCCTGTGTTGTACTGTTCTACGTTCTGAGAGATCACCCCTCGTTCTTCAAAAATCACTGTGAGTAACAGGTCAATCTCTCTTCAAAGAGCAGACCCTTATCCCAAAATCCAAAGTAAAAAGAGAGGACACTGGAATGAACTCAGCAGGTTTAGCAGAATTTCTGGATCAATGACCTTTCTGATGAAAATTCATCCACTCATCCACTCAATTTGGCTCAAAGCAAACAGCCTATTTTACAGCAAATAGGGTCAACCCATTCAATAAGCAGTCTACTCAAAGAACAGGGAAAAGCAAACTACAGCATCCTCTCTCAGTAAAAGTGGGCAATGTCTCCAGACAGTTGCTTTAGGTGAAATATAGTTGTATGTAAGCAATCCTAGTCCCTTAACCATGATTGGCAGGAGAATTAGTCAATCAGTGGCTGGATAAAACAGTCTCGTTTATTTTTTGTTTGGTTTCCATTGATGGCAATTGGAAATATCTGATCCTGGGAATTGGACAATCTTTCAACGGCGACCTCATTATTGATTTATAAAGCTGTACAGAGCATGTTTGCTTTAAACTGGCATTTTGTCTTTTAGTTTAGTAAAGGCATTAAGACTTTATTTTAAACAGTTTAACATCTCAGTTAAAAGGAAAACCTCAGCCGAGTGGGTTAAGTATTTGTTTGCTTGTGTCCCGCAGTGTAGCTTCATTGCCACAGTATCTGAATTAACTGTAGGCTTCACCCTGTGGTGAAGCTTATTTCTATCTTTAGTTGAGTTCATTCTGGATTAAATTTCAGGCAGGAAGCAGAGGGTAGAAATGGTTTGTTTTTCTCAATTAATGGTGCTCTTACATTATACGATTAAAAGCTTCACACCAACGCTAGAGTTAATGGGGTAAAATTTAATGCTGGATGATAGTGTAAAATGGGCTACAGTGAGTTTGCTGCATGTCATACATCTCTTTCCATTATGGAAATAACTGCTACAAAATGTTTGAAGGTGAAATAATCTTCCTGGCTCCAACTACTTAAAAGCCAAAGACAAAAAATGCCTACTGTCACTCCAAGTGCTATGTCAGTTCAGTAAATCTCTTTCTTAGAATCCTAGAGTCATACAGCATGGAAAAAGGCCCTTCGGCCCAACTTTGCAGACCAAGATGCCCATCCTAGCTAGTTCTATTTGCCAATGTTTGGCCCAAGGCCTTCTAAAACTCTGGTTACACCACACTTGGAGTACTGTGTTCAGTTCTGGTCACCTCATTATAGAAAGGATGTGGAAGCTTTAGAAAGGGTGCAGAGGAGATTTACCAGGATGTTGCCTGGATTGGAGAGCATGTCTTATCAGGATAGGTTGAGTGAGCTTGGGCTTTTCACTTTGGAGCAAAGGAGGATGAGAGGTGACTAATAGAGGTGTAAAAGATGATAAGAGGCATAGATTGAGTGGATGGTCAGAGACTTTTTCCCAGGATGAAAATGGCTCACACGAGGGGGCACAATTTTAAGGAGATTGGAGGAAGGTATAGGGGGGATCTCAGAGGCAAGTTTTTTTACACAGAGAGTGGTGGGTGTGTGGAACACACGTCCAGCAGAGGTTGTGGAGGCAGATACATGAGGGACATTTAAGAGACTCTTAGAGAGACACATGAATGATGGAGAAATGGGGGGGCGATGTGGGAGGGAAGGGTTAGATAGATATTAGAGCAGGATAAAATGTTGGCACAACATTGTGGGCCGAAGGGCCTGTACTGTGTTGTAATGTTCTATATACTATGTTCTCAACCTTTCTGATGCATGTACCTGTCCACCTGTCTTTTAAAACTTGTTATTGTACCTGCCTCAACCACCTCCTCCGGCAGCTCATTCCATATACGCAGCAACCTCAAAAAATGTTACCCCTCAAGTTCCTATCAAATCTCTCCCCCTCACCTTAAACCTATGCCTTCTCGTTCTTGATTCCCCAACCTTGGGAAAAAGACTGTGTGCATTCACCCTATCTATGCCCCTCATAATTCTATACACCTCCATAAGACCTTTCATACAGATTCAAAATCAGACTACTGCAGATGCTGAAAATTTGAAATAAGAACATAACGACTAGAAAAATTCAACAGATCATGCAGTATCTGAGGGGTGAGAATCAGAGATAATGATTCAAGTTCATGGTTTTTTATTAGACATGTGACAATTTATAGATATGAAAGGTTTTGAGTTGCAGATAAAGTGGGAAGAGGCAGAGGGAACTATCGGGAATGCGTGATGAGTGATGAATGGTGAAGGTTGGATAAGATGGAGATGCGGGAGAGACTACAGATGCTGGAATCTGGAGGAACACCCACAAAGTACTGGAGGAACTCAGCAGGTCGGGCAGCATCTATGGAGGGAAATGAGCAGTCGACGTATTGGGCCGGGACCCTTCATCGGGACTGGGAAGAAAGAGGGTAGAAGCCAGAATGAAAGGATGGGGGGAGGGGAGGAGCACAAGCTGGTGGGTGATAGGTGAATTCAGGCGAGGCGGGGGATATTGGTGGGGTAGTTTGAAGTGGAAACGATTTGAGAAGCTGGGAGTTGTGGTCTTCAGAAATTCCAGATCATCGCAATTCTCTACATAAGAAAAAGTACCTCCGCACATAATCTTGGTATCGTTAGCATGATATTTTAAATACACGTTCCCTAGTTCTTGACTTCCCTCTATTGATCCTGCTGAAATGAGTCTTGGATGGTGATTCATAAATACACATTTGATGCTTTGGCCCAAAGCCAACCCCAAGTTTGACACTAAGATTCAATATATTTTTTTTATTTACAGCGTGGTAACAGGCCCTTCCGACCCAATGAGTCCACGCCGCCCATTTTAAACCCAAGTTAACCTACCCGTACGTCTTTGCAATGTGGGAGGAAACCGGAGCACCCGGAGGAAACCCACGCAGACACGGGAGAACGTACAAACTCCTTACAGACAGTGACGGGAATCGAACCCCGATCGCTGGCTCTGTAATAGCATCACACTAACCGCCACGCTACCGTGCCGCCCAGTTCTGGAGTGAAATGGAGAGAGACTGTTATTTTCACAGAGCCTCCCCCTTCCTACTTCTGTAAATAGATTTTGACTCCAGATTCAGGATCTATTGACAACAGGAGATAGAGAATGACTCACATTTCAAATGTTTCCTTCACTTCCTTGGTAGTGTAGCGGTTAGTGTAACACTATTACAGCACCAGCGACCTGAGTTCAATTCCGGCCGCTGTCTGTAAGGAGTTTGTACATTCCCCCTGTGTCTGCGTGGGTTTCCTCCGGTTTCCTCCCACATTCCAAACTCGTACAGATTAGGAAGTTGTGGGCATGCTATGTTGGTGCCGGAAGCATGGCGACACTTGCAGGTTGTCCCCAGAACACTCTACGCAAAGATGCGTTTCACTGTGTGTTTTGATGTACACGTGACTAATAAAGATATCTTATCTTATCTTATCTTCTTATCTTAATCTTATCCATGGAACATAGAACAGTACAGCACAGGATCAGGCCCTTCGGCCCACAATGTTGTGCTGAACTAATTAAACTAGTAATTAAACGTCTAACTAAACTGGTCCCTTCTGCCTGCACGTGGTCCATATCCCTCCACTCTCTGCACATTCATGTGCCCATCTAAGAGCCTCTTAAACACCTCTATCATATTTGCCCCTATCACCACCCCTGTCAGCGCATTCAAGGCCCCCACCCCCTCTGTGTAAAAAAATTGCCCTGCACATCTCCTTTCAACTTACCCCCTCTCACCTTAAATACATGTCCTCTGGTATTAGACATTTCGACCCTGGGGAGAAAGATTCGGACTGTCTACTCTATCTATGCCTCTCATAAAACTTCTATCAGGTCTCCCGTCAGCCTCCGCTACTTCAGATAAAACAACCCAAGTTTGTCCAACCTATTTAGAATCACTCAAAATGCATTTCAGCCAATGTTAATATTTCAGGTTGATGACCTCGACAAGGATCCAAAATATAACTCTTTTTCTCTCTCCACAGATTCTGCCTGCCCTGCTGAGTGTTTCCAGCATCTTCAGTTTCCATTTTGGACATCCAGCATCTGATTGCTTTTTAGAGAAACAGAGGACTGCAGATGCTGGAATCTAGATGAAAAACACTCTGATGCTGGAGGAACTCAGCAGGTCAGGCAGCATCCGTGGAGAAAAGCAGGGGGTCAATGTTTCGGGTCAGGACCCTTCTTCAGGACTGAAGATAGGAAAAGGGGAAGCTCAATATATAGGAGGGAAAAGCAGAGCAGTGATAGGTGGACAAAAGAGGGGAGACAGGGTGGGCACAAGGTGGTGATAGGTGGATGCAGGTAAGAGATGGTGATAGGCAGATGTGGGGGAGGAGGGGAGAGCAGATCCACCGAGGGATGGGTCAAAGGTAAGGAGAGAAAAAAAAGGGGGTTAGAAAAAAGAGGGATAGACTAGGAAAGGGAAGAAGAGGCATGGTTGGTGGGGGGGAGTGTCGGGACTACTTAAAGTGGGAGAATTCAATGTTTATGTCATGCTGATTGCTTGTTTTTTGCTTTTAAATTTGGGATAACCTCTCTGTTCAAAATAGCACCATGGGATAATTTACACTAACTTAAAGGAATATATTGCATCTTAGTTAATGACTTAACTGAGAGATGGCATCTCCAGAATTCAGTAGTCACTGGAGTGCAAGCCTAGATTTTTGTGCTCAAGTCTTTGGAGTGGGACTGGAGATGGAGATAGAATGGATTCATCCTTAGTTAAATGAATGTGAGCCCAGTGTATAAATCTTTACCTACAAGACCAAGCAACAATGCAATTAGGCTTACCATCATGTACTTACTTTCTCTAATGGTAAAGTAATCTTGCTCCTGTTGTTCGACAGCAGCTAAACACTGCCATGATGAAGAAATACGTGAAAGAGATATGCTATTATTATATCATGTGGAAAATGACCTGTTTTTAATGAGTAGGTTTGAACATACGATTCAATTGTTTCTTGTGCTCTCAATCCACATCAACAACAATCTGGGTTCGTCCCAGTATTCAGAATAGTTCAATCATGACACACACTGAACTAATTTGCCAGGAAAGTTCAAAATAAGGTTTCTATAAAACGCAGATGAGATTGAGCAATTTGCAAATCATTGTACCACAGCCTATTTAATCATTAATTCAACAACTGGAATTGAGCTGTAACAGAAAGCTCTTTATATCAACACACTCTAGAAATGACAGTGCATGTGGAGTTTGACAACACAGTACTGGCAGATTTTGGTCAATGGAATTCATCTGAATCTTAAGTCGAGCTGCTGCCTCACTCCTCCAGGACACGGGTTCGATCCTGATCGCTGGTGCTGTCTGTGCGGGGTTTGCCCGCTCTGCCTGTGATCATGTGGGTGTCCTCCGGGTGCTCTGGTTTCCTCCCACATTCCAAAGGCAAGCAGGTTGTTAGGTTAATTGGCTGCTGTCAATGCGTGGTTGAATCTAGCTGGGTTGTTGGGAATGTGGGGAGAATAAAATGGGATGAGTGGAGGATGAGTGGAGGATCAGTGCGAATGGGTGGTTGATGATTAGCATGGACTCAATGGGCTGAAGGGCCAGCCTTTGTGTTGTGTTTCTTTCTGACTCCAACTATACTGGACATGCGCAGCAGGCATTTAAAAGGCTGCCAGATAGACACATGAATATGCTGGGAAAGGAGGGATATGGATCATATGCAGACAGAAGAGATTTAGTTTAATTCAGCAGCGTGCTTGACGCATATTTTACATAGAACAACATAGAACACTACAGCGCAGTACAGGCCCTTCGGCCCACAATGTTGTGCTGACGTTTTGTCCTGCTCTAAGATCTATCTCACCCTTCGCTCCCACATCGCCCCCATTTCTCTATCGTTCATGTGTCTATCTAAGAGTCTCTTAAATGTCCCTAATGTGTCTGCCCCCACAACCTCTGCCGGCAGTTTGTTCCGCACACCCGTCACTCTCTGTGTAAAAAAACTTACCCCTGACATCCCCCTTATACCTTCCTCCAATCACCTTAAAATTATGTCCCCTCGTGTTAGCCATTGTCGCGCTGGGAAAATGTCTCTGACTGTCCACTCGATCTATGCTTCTTATCATCTTGTACACCTCTATCAAGTCACCTCTCATCCTTCTTCTCTCCAAAGAGAAAAGCCCTAGCTCACTCAACCTATCCTCATAAGACATGTTCTCCAATCCAGGCAACATCCTGGTAAATCTCCTCTGCACCCTCTCTAAAGCTTCCACATCCTTCCTATAATGAGGCGACTATATTGTGGGCTGAAGGGCCTGTTCCTGTGCTGTACCGTTCTATGCTTTATGTCTGCGTCATCCAGGGAGTGAAAACTTGAGTTAAAATTTTAATCAGAGCCACAAAGCAGATTCAAATGGAAAATCATCAACCTCATATTCTCATACGAGGTAGAAGGAAGCTTCTCAGCCATCGAGTCTATGCTGGCTATTAGAGTAATCCCATCAGTCCCATTTGTGCCAGCGACCCGGGTTCAATTCCAGCCACTGTCTGTAAGGAGTTTGTACGTTCTTCCCATATCTGCGTGGGTTTCTACCGGGTGCCCCAGTTTCCTCCCACATTCCAAAGACGTACTGGTTAGGAAGTTGTGGGCATGCTATGTTGGCGCCGGAAGCGTGGCGACACTTGCGGGCTGCCCCCAGAACACTCTATGCAAAAGGTGCATTTCACTGTGTGTTTTGATGTACATGTGACTAATAAAGAAATCTTATCTTATCTTACTCACATTTCCATGAAACTATGTTCTTTAGAATCAGAATCAGGTTTACTATCACTGCCATACATTGTGAAATTTGTTGTTTTGTGGCAGCAGTACAGAGCAAGACATACAAATTACTATGTCACAAAAATAAATAAATAAATAAATAAATAAATAAATAAATAAATAAATAAATAAATAAATAGTGCAAAAGAGGAATAACGAGGTAGTGTTCATGGGTTTATGGACTGTTCAGAAATCTGATGGCGGAGGGGAAGAAGCAATTCTTAAAACATTGAGTGTGGGTCTTCAGGCTCCTGTACCTCCTCCCTGATGGTAGTAATGAGAAGAGGGCATGACCCAGGTGGTGAGGGTCCTTAATGATGGATGCTGCCTTCTTGAGGCACCGCCTCTTGAAGATGTCCTCGATGGTGGGGAGGGTTGCACCGGTGATGGAGCTGGCTGAGTCTACAATCCTCTGCAGCCTCTTTCGATCCTGCACATTGGAGCCTCCATACCAGGCAGTGATGTAACCAGTCAGAATGCTCTCCACCATACATCTGTGGAAATTTGCAAGAGTCTTTGGTCTCCTCAAACTCTGAATGAAGTAGAGCTGCTGGCGTGCCTTCTTCGTGATTGCATCAATGTGTTGAGCCCAGGATAGATCCTCTGAGATGCTGACACCCAGGAACTTGAAGCTGCTCACCCTTTCCACCGTTGACCCCTCGATGAGGACTGGTGTGTGTTCTCCCGACTTCCCCTTCCTGAAGTCCACAATCAGTTCCTTGGTCTTGCTGATGCTGAGTGCGAGGTTGTTGTTGTGACATTACACAACCAGCCAATCTCTCTCACTCCTGTAAGCCCCCTTGTCACTGTTCATTAATTCACATATTCATTAATTCCCCATAAACCTCTGGCCACCCACCTTCACTCTAAACAGTTTACAATATTCCTGGGAGGAAACCAGAGCACCTGGAGGAAAACCTTGTCAGAGGGAGAACATGCAAACTCCACACAGACAGCTCCCAAGGTCAGGATGGGACTGGAGTCTCTGAAGCTGCGCTACCACAATACTATCTATAGGGACACTGATCCACCCTGAAATCTCAGTTCTATCTATCTTCACAGACGCTGTCTGACCTGCTGATTATTTCAGAGGAAGCTGTTTTCTCTGTTGGGAAGCCCAAAGCAAGGAGAGACACCATTTCAAGGTTAGAAACAGGACCATAGCCTCAGTGAGTAAGATCTAGGAGCGATATTTCACATCACAAATAGTGGGGATTTGAAAATTTATTCTCCAAACCCGTGTGAGCACTGGGAAGGTGGAGTAGTGGTGGAAGCTTGGGTAGGATGTCAGGTGGAATATCCAAGGAAGATAGATCCTCATTAGATAAAGGAATCAAGGCACTTAAATGTAACTGATTTACAGACCGTTCGGTATCTAATAGAACAGTGGAATAGGCTTAAGGGCAGCACATCCGACTCCATTGAAATAAAAGTTGAATTGCCGCAGTTTTAACCAGGGAGATGGTTTGCTCTACATCTTTCTTTCTTTACTTTCTTTTATCTTTCACAGGCTCTCACACTCTTTCTCTCCCATTTTATTCACATTTTTCTCTCTTGTTCTAATTCTCTCTTCTCTCTACCCTTCTGTTTTCTCTCTGATTTTAACCATATTTCTCTCTCTCACTTCTTTTTCTCTTTCTCTTTCTCTTCCTGCTTTTCTCTGTCCCTCTCCTCTCGCTCTTTCGCTCTCTCTCCATTGCACTGTCTGTCATCAACCTTTTCTCTCTCTCTCCCATCTTCCCAAAGGATGTGTCCAGTTGCTTACAAACACAACAGAGACACAAGAAATTCTGCAGATGCTGGAATCTGGAGCAACACAAACAGTGCTGGAGGAACTCAGCAGGTCAGGCAGTCCTGAAGAAGGGTCTCGGCCCAAAACATCGACTGTTTATTTCCCTCCGTGGATGCTACCTGACTTGCTGAGTTCCTCCAGCACTTTTTGTATATTGCTTACAAGCACGAGGCAGTTTACCCTGTGGGAGCTGTTAACAGTCTCTTCGTGATTGTTCTGTGAGTCCCTCGTGCTGCAGTTATTTCAGGGCACCTGCTCGTGCTCACAGACAGCAAGAAAACAAGGGCATTCTTCTGTTATACAGGTTTCATTTGTGAATAAAATTACTTGCAGATTATAGCCTAGGTGAGTACTATTGCCTGAACTGTTTGATTCTGATTACAGGTTTTCAGCCGCATCAGCAGAATGGTTTCTTTGTTGCTATGAGGAGTGTTCAAAGCATGCCCACTTTGGAGTTTAAAGGAGGCATTTCATTAACATTGTGTTCAGTGTTTTTTAAAGAAACTGTTTCCTTAGAGGCATGGAGTAATACAGCCTTTCACACCCTGCAAATCATCATGCATCCATTTATACTATAAACACTTTATTCCTCCCATCAGCTGCCCCCAAGATTCTACCATTTAGTTACACTCAAGGGATAATATGCAATGGCCAATCAATCCACCAACCTGCAAGTCTTTGGGATGTGGGAGGAAACTGGAGCATCCAGGAGAAACCCACGCAGTCACGAGGAAAACGTGCAAACACCACCCAGACAGTACCTGAGGTCAGGGTTGAACCTGGGTCACTGGAGCTGTGAGGCAGAGGCTCTACCAGCTGTGGCACTGGGCAGCTTCTTCCACTATGCCTTGCTACTGCTGCCTATAGAGCCTCAATACACCCAGGGTGGACATTCGGTCCAAGATACCTGTGGGGAAGGAACTGATGAAGCTGAAGAATCAATCACAGTTTCCCTCATTTTTGGCCAGATTCTTCACTCCGTCATCTGAAATCTGCTCTTCTGTCATTCAAGACAATTCCTCCATCAAGGCATCTCGTGAGTTTTAAAATGGAATAGAAAATAATGCTTTGTACATGAAAAAATTTCACTCCAGTTTTGAGGCTTCTGAGGTGACTGAGAAGGATAATCAGAATCAGACTGATTATCACTGACTTATATGTCATGAAATTTATTGTTTTGCGGATGAATTACGGTGTAAAGACATAAAAATTACTATAAATTACAGAATAAATAAATAGTGCAAAGAAAGAATAACAAGGTGGGGTTCATGGGTTCATGGACCATTCAGAAATCTGATGGTGGAGGGAAGAAGCTGTTCCTGAATCAATGAGTGTGGGTCTTCAGGCTCTTGTACCTCCTCCTCGATTGTAGTAATGAGAAGAGGGCATGTCCCGGATGGTGAGGGTCCATAGTGATGGATTCTGCCTTCTTGAGGAACCACCTCTTAAGGATGTCCTTGATGGTGGGGTGTGGATGGAGCTGGCTGAGTCTACAATCCTCTGCAGCCTCTTGCAATCCTGCGCATTGGAGCCTCCATACCAGGCTGTGATGCAACCAGTCAGAATGCTCTCCACCGTATATCGACAGAAATTTGCAAGAGTCTTCGGTGACGTACCAAATCTCCTCAAACTCATTACGAAATAGAGCCGCTGGCGTGCCTTCTTCATGAACGTATGGCAACTGCTCCACCCAGGACTGCAAGAAACTGCAGGGGGTTGTGGACACAGCCCGGACACAGCCCAGAACATCACGGAAACCAGCCTCGGAAACTTGTCTATGCCTCTCGATGCCTTGGTGAAGCAGCCAGCATAATCAAAGACCCCACCCACCTGGGTCATTCTCTCTTCTCTCCTCTCCCATCAGGCAGAAGATACAGGAGCCTGAGGGCACATACCACCGGGCTTGACAGCTTCTATCTCACTGTAATATGACTATTGAACGGTTCCCTTATAAGATGAGGTGGACTCTTGACCTCACATCTACCTTGTTATGACCTTGAACCTTATTGTCTACCTGCACTGCACTTCCCTGTATCTGTGACATTTTACTCTGTATTTTGTTATTGTTTTTACCCTGTACTACCTCAATGCACTCTGTACTCACTCAACATATTGTGTAATGAATTGATCTGTACAAACGGTATGCAGGACAAGTTTTTCACTGTACCTCGGTACAAGTGACAATAATAAACTAATACCAAGGTGTTGGGCCCAGGATAGATCCTTTGAGATGTTGACACCCAGGAAGCTGAAGCTCCGCACCCTTTCCGCCTTTTGTTTTAGGAGCAGAATTAGACCATTCATCCCACTTGAGTCTGCTCTGCCATTCAATCATGGCTGATTTCTTTTCAACTCCATTCTACCACGTTCTCCCCATGACCCTTAATCCCCTTACCAAACAAGAACCTCTCAATCTCTTCCTTAATACCAATACTAATGCCAATACCAATGATTCGGTCTCCACAGCTGTCTGCGGCAATGAATTCCACAGATTCCCCACCCTCTGGCTGAAGAAATTCCTCCTCATCCTAGCTCCAAAGTGACGTCCCTTTATTCTGAGGCTGTACCCTCAGATCCTGGACTCTCCTACTGATGGAAACACCCTCTCCACGTCCACTCTGTCCAGGCCTTTCAGTATCCAGTAGGTTTCAATGAGTTCTCCCCTTCATCCTTCTAAACTCCATCGAGTACAGGCCGAGAGACACCAAGCACTCCTCACAGGTTAACCATTTCATTCCTAGGATCATTCTTGTGAACCTCCTCTGGACCCTCTCCAGGGCCTGCACATCTTTCCTTAGATACGGGGCCCAAGACTGCAGACAGCTACTGTAAATTACCCCTTAGTGTAAGTTAATGGCAAAAGGATCAAAGGGGAGTTAATGGACATGTATAAGAGAGAATAGATTAAAGGGAGACAGGGAAATAAGGAGAGAGGGAATGGAACTGTTGGGATTGCTTCCTAGGAGCTGGCATGGATGCAATGAGCTGAATGGTCTCCTTCTGAGTTGTTATAAAATAAGATAAGAAACAACTATTTGCAAATCCTTATACGCCTACACCTTTCTTGTTTCAAATCATTGAACAGTACAGCTCAAAGGTGACATTTGACCGATTGTGCAGTCTCTTTTGCATCATTCTGGTTAATCTCCTTCCCCTGGTCTATCTCTCTATGTTTTTAGGTCTATCTCCCTAATGAGGGCCACTGTTGAACAGAGAAGAGGACAGTTTGCAAGTGGCTGCAGTTCATCTTCACTGCTGAAAAACACAATGATGCTGGAGAAACTCGGCAGCATCGTGTTCCTCCAGCATCATCGTGTTTTTCATCTAGATTCCAACACCTGCAGTCCTTTCTTTCTCTCATCTTCATCGCTTCTCTCTTCTAGGTCCTTTGCTTTCCTTCAGCGTTTCTGGAAATTTGATTTTCATGCATCTTGCAGCTTCTCTCAATTCATTAGCTTCTAGCCCACTGTGATAAGACTATTGAATGGTTCCCTTATATGATGAGATGGACTATGACCTCACGATCTACCTTGTTGTGACCTTGCACCTTATTGCACTGCACTTTCTCTGTAGCTGTGAGTGACACTTTACTCTGTACTGTTATTGCTTTTACCTGTACTACATCAATGCACTCTGTACTAACCCAATGTAACAGCACAGTATAATGAATTGACCTGTACGATCGGTATGCAAGACAAGTTTTTCACTGTACCTCAGTACGAGTGACAATAATAAACCAATACCAATATCAATACCAATACCAATACCAATTAAAATGAAAAGTTTTGCACACAATTTTCAGCTGAAATAACAGCGCTGGCTTTTAGAAGATCAGTAATTTAGCAGTTACTTTGTGGTAAAACATTCCTTAGGCTTCTTCATGCTGAGCAAACAAAAGTGCAAACAGCTTAGAGATTGGAGCAACTATTTCCCAGATCAAAGATGGCCAGATCTGAGCCCTGTATGGACTCATGGAGCCCTGGAAGATGGGATTGGGCTGCGTAGGTCTTTTTCAGCCAGTGCAAAGATGATGGGCTGAATGGCCTCCCTTTGTGTTGTAACTGTTCTATGATTCTATGGAGTGTGCTAGTGTTTGTAAAAACTGGCCCCATTGGGTCATTGCAAAAGAATAAAGCAGGTGGATGTGAGGTAGTCCACATGAAGGGAGAGGGTAGACTGTGAGGAATTAAACCAAGAGGTTTTGTCTCCAAGGAGAGATTGGATGGGCGGGGGTCACGAGTGATTGGGACGGTAGAAGGGGTAGATAGATAGGTTTCAGAATCAGGTGGCCGTATGAATTTGAACTGGACTGGGTGGGGTGGGCCAAACCTGGAGTCGGAATTAGTACCCCAAACATTGAATGCATGCCTCAGTAAATTGGAAAGTCAGGCAGGACAAGTGCAGGGAGAAGAAAGGGGGCATCAGCGGCACCTTGTGTAGGGAGTCCTGAAATGACAAACCTGAAAGGACAGAGCAGTTTACCACCATCTCCCCAATACATTGTCTCCCTTCTCCCTGTTTTCATTGGATGATATTAGACTTGCTTAATCTTCCTTAGGCAAGTTTAAACAAGTATAGTATTGTTCTGGCCTCCATGTTATATCAAGGATACAGAGACTCACAATAAATATTCAGATTCATAGAGTCATACAGCACGGAAACAGCCCCTTCAACCCACCAAGTCCATGTTCTGACCATCAAGAACCCATTTGCATTAATCCTACACTAATCCCACATTTACTCTCCCCTCATTCCAATCAGCTCCCCCCACTGCCCCCCAGATTCTACCACTCACCTGCGCACTGAGGACAATCTACAATGGCTAATTAATCCACCAATCCGCACGTCTTTGGGATGTGGGAGGGAACCAGAGCGTCACACAGTGATTGGGAGAACCTGCAAACTCCACACTGGCAGCACCACAGGTCAGGATTGAATCCAGGTCACAGGAGCTGAGGGGTAAGAGCTCGACTAGCTGTGTCATGGTTCTGGCCACTTACATGGAGCTAACGAGAAATGAGAAAGTATAACTATCAGAACAATTGAAGAGGCTTGGGCGTTTTTCTGTGGAACTGATAGAGACTCTTATTAACGGGCAGACTATTATTTAAATGGGGAGAAAATTCAAAATTCACAGATGCAAAGGGACTTGGGAGTCCTCGTGCAGGATACCCTAAAAGTTAACCTCCAGGTTGAGTCGGTGGTGAAGAAGGTGAATGCAACATTGGCATTCATTTCTAGAGGAATAGAATATAAGAGCAGGGATGTGATGTTGAGGCTCTATAAGGCATTGGTAAGACCTCACTTGGAGTACTGTGTGCAGTTTTGGGCTCCTTATTTAAGAAAGGATGAGCTGACGTTGGAGAGGGTTCAGAGAAGATTCACTCGAATGATTCCAAGAATGAGAGGGTTAACATATGAGGAACATTTGCCAGCTCTTGGGCTGTACTCCTTGGAGTTCAGAAGAATAAGGGGGGACCTCTTAGAAACATCTTGAATGTTAAAAGGCCTGGACAGAGTAGATGTGGCAAAGTTGTTTCCCATGGTAGGGGAGTCTAGTACAAGAGGGCACGACTTCAGGATTGAAGGGCGCCCATTCAGAATAGAGATGCAGAGAAACTTCTTTAGCCAGAGAGTGGTGAATCTGTGGAATTTGTTGCCGCGGACGGCTGTGGAGGCAAGGTCATTGGGTGTATTTAAGGTAGAGGTTGATAGGTATCTGAGCAGCCAGGGCATCAGAGGTTATGGTGAGAAGGCAGGGGAGTGGGACTAAATGGGAGAATGGATCAGCTCATGATAGAATGACAGAGCAGACTCGATGGGCTGAATGGCCGACATCTGCTCCTTTGTCTTATGGTCTTAAAATAATGGATGGATCTTGTACTGTAGACATAGGGCCATAAATATAAGGTGGCCATTAATAAGTTCAAAAGAGAATCCAGCAGATGGTTGAGAATGTGGGTCCTGTTTCCATGTCAAGTGATTGAGGTAAATAGTATTGATTGAAACATGAAGGAGGAACAAATACAAAGATGTTCTGATGAGTTGAGATGAAGAGGGATGGGAGGATGCTCGTGTAGAGCATAAACCCCTGCATCAACCAGCTGGCTGGATGCCTGACTTCAGTCTGGTATTGCATAAGACTTTGCATTGGAACAATTGCTCAAAAAAATCATTGCATCGGTAGCACGGTGCCATATATTTTACATAAATAAAATACTCTCCAACAAAGCCAACAAAACAATTTTTTTTCCCTATGCCTGGATCTTTTTCAGGAGAATTCACTAGGGCATGGCTTAAGTATTTATAGTGCTCTCCACTTGTTTGCTGCAATGTTTCATATAACAGTGTGAAAGATCCTGATTTGAGGAAATGGAACATTTTAACTTTAGTATCAAATGCTCCTTTGGGGAATACACAAAAGGCAAAGCTTTCTGTCTCCTGAGCCAGGAATAAATCATAATTCTGGCTTCAAAACACTTTGCCGAGTCAACGTGAAATTACAAAGCTAAGTAGCCATTGTAAAAACGACTTGGACTTCTGTCACACCAGGTGACCCTGCAATGTTTTAGAACCAGTGTAAAAAGTACCTTTATTTGAAGGACAGTCAGTCTTGTAATATAGCAACGTGGTAGTTAATCCATACATTGCAAACTCCCAAAACAGTAATGTGAGAATGGTGGGGGTATGGGGGGAGAGGAACTGGAATTACAATCAAACCATCATCCCTATTATTGAATGGTGAAACAGGGTTGAGAGTCCAAGTGCCCTTCCTCCTGCTCTTACTTCATACGTTAACATATAATCTAATGATCACCCATGATGTTGATTGGGCAGGGCATCAGGGAGAAATTTCCTGTACATCTTTAAAATGAGTGGACTCAGCCCAAAGCATCACGGGCACATCCCTCCCCACCACTGGAAGTATCTACAGGAGGTGCTACCTCAAGAAGGCAACATCCATCATCAAAGATCCCCACCACCCGGGCCATGCCATCTTCTCACAGCTACCATCAGGCAGAGGAGGTACAGAAGCCTGAAGTCTCACATCACCAGGTTCAAGAACAGCTACTTTCCTTCAACCATTCAGTTCTTGGACCAACCGGCAAAACCCCAAATACTACCTCAGTTTAGCAACACTGTGACCACTCTGATCACTTTGCACTAAAATGGACTTTGTTATTTTTAGCTCTAATTGTGCTCTTTCTTGTAAAAATTGTGTTTAATTTATATTTAATTTATGCTTTTCTTGTGAATGCTGCTCATCTGATGCTATGTGCCTGTGATGCTGCTGCAAGTAAGTTTTTCATTGCATCTGTGCATACTGTATATGTACTTGTGCATATGACAATAAACTCGACTTTGATTTTGACTTTGAAAGATATAATTATGAGAGGCAGAGATGGTCTGAGTCTTTTTTCTAGGGTGGAAATGTCACATACAAGAGGCCATGGGTTTAAGGTGAGAGGAGGAAAGTTTAAAGGAGATTTACGAGGCAAGTTTTTGATACATAGGGAGTGGTAGGTACCTGGAATGCCATGCCAAGCATTCATGTAATGTAACTCCCTATTTCTAGATATTTGATTTCTGTGGTGAACCTGTCACTGGAAATGTCACTGGGCCTTGGGACCAACGGAGGGGTGGGGTCGATGACGGTTGGCTGACATCACCCTGATCAGGACCTGGGACATGGGTAAGTTCAGCAAGAAATTAAGTGATAGCAGGGGCTCTGTGAGATGATTAGAGCTTCAAGGGTTCAGAGAATCACAGGCCGATTGATGTGTTGGGGAGATCAGTGGGTTGGTGGGTGAAGTTGGTAACGTTGCTGCTGGTGTTCCAGTAGGTGGACCTCATGGTTGTGGGGTCCCTGCACAGTGAAGACCTTGTTGTCCTGGGAATGAGCAGGAACAATCTGGCTTATTTCTTCAGCCATGCTCCAAAACTTTTTTGCTCCCGTAACTTGACGCTTTGCAAATATTCAAGTATTTATCTACTTTTCTTTTAAAATTCAAAACTGATATGCTTCTATCATCCTTTCAGGCAGTATATTTAAAATCATAGAATTGTTTTGACATCACAGAATAGTAGGAGGCCATTCAACCCATCAAATCCATGTCAGCTGCCAAAGGAGTAATCCTATCAGCCCATTCCCTTGGCCTTTATCCATAACTCTGCACATTATTGGCAGGCATAGCTCAGCACATCACGGAAACCAGCCTCCCCTGCATAGACCCTGTCTACACTTCTCACTGCTTCGGTAAAGCAGCCAACATAATCAAAGACCCCACCCACCCCGGACATTCTCTCTTCTCCCTCCCCCCCCACCCCCAGTTGGACAGAAGATACAAAAGCCTGAAAGCATGTACCACCAGGCTCAAAGACAAGCTCTATCCTGCTGTTATAAGACTATTGAATGGTTCCCTAGTATGAAAAACTTGACCTCACAATCTACCTTGTCATGACCTTGCACCTTATTGTCTGCCTGCACTGCACTTTCTCTGTAACTGTAACTGTACCCTTGCACTACCTTAATGCACTGTTGTAATGAAATTATCTGTATGGATAGCTTTACACTGTATCTTGGTACATATGATAGGGTTATCTATAAGTATTTTTCCTCATACTTATCTGGTTCCCATCTGAAGCCCCTGATTGGCCTCTTTCCATCAGTCAGTGAGTTTCAACACATCTCAACACTGAAAAGAAAAAGTATCCCCTCACATCCTCATCATACCATTTGACCCAAACTTTGTCATAAATACAGAACGCTAAAACACTCAGCAGGTCAGGCAGCATCTGTCAGAAGAGAAACAGTTAATGTTTCATGTAAAAGACCCCTCATCACATCTCTGTGATGAAGAGTCTTAAATCTAAAATGTTAACTCAGTTTTCTGGCTTGCTCAGAGTTTCTAGCACTTTCTGTTTATATTTCAGATTCCAGCATCCACAGTTTTTTTTACCTTTATTGAGATCTGTGTCCCCTGGTCCTCAATACATCTGCTAATGGGAGAAACATCTCTACATTCACCCCCTCTCCAGATCTCTCCCCTACTTTCTTGGTTCATACTTGCTAAGTAAGAGAATCTCCTCACTTGGCCTATGTTTTTTCAGTCCGCTGTCTTTAAGTCTTTGCACTTTAGTTTCAGTGGAAGTATTCTTCTTTTCCTCTCTTCACATTTTCAAACACAAATCCTCCAATTAATATTGCAGTCCAAAGGACTTCAGTCCAGGCTTCCCGCACAATGTCACTCATCCATGGAGACACGAGAGACTGCAGATGCTGGAATCTGGAGCAACAGACAATCTGCTGGAGGAACTCAGTGGGTCGAGCAGCATCTGTGGAAGGAGAGGAAAGGGTCCCGATGCAGGGTTTTGACCTGAAACGTTGACAGTTCCTTTCCTCCCACAGATGTTGCTGACCCGCTGAGTTCTTTAGTCATCCATTGTCCCATTCTAGGAATCATTAGCTCAGCTGCCAATGTGGTTTTGCAGTTGACCTGTGTACATTTATACTTCCAAATTTCATCCAACATTGGACAGCATGGAAGCACAGCTGGTAACACCGTTTTCCCACAGCTCCAGTGACCCTGGTTCAATTCCGACTTCCAGTGCTGCCCATGAGGAGTTTGCATGTTCTCCCTGTGACCGTGTTGGTTTTCTCTGGGTGCTCTGGTTTCCTCCCACATTCCAAAAACATGCACGTCGGTAGGTTAATTGGCTGCTGTAAATTCCCTCTAGTGTGGGTGAATGGCAGAATCTGGGGAGGGGAGTTGACGTGAATGTGGGGAGAGCAAAATGTGGGATTAGTGTAAATGGGTCGTTGATGGTCAGTGATGATTTGATGGGCCAAAAATCCTCTTTCTGTGCTGTATGATTATTATTTTTGGGGCAGAGTGAATTTTTTTAAGCTTTAGTAATGCTACCAATTGAATATTAGATATGCTGAATGAATCACAGTTATTTCTGGATGACTTTTTATTCTATTAGACATCAACATCCTCTAACTTTAAAGACAGAACAATTTATCTGAGCCCTACATACCTTTGATATGGTATTAGGAGGAAATTCGGTAGCTGAGCAGAATATTGGATGAAATTTTAGATGGAGGATCATTCCTTGTTGTCTAACCTTACTGCTGGCAGGAGTTTTTTGTCACTTATAAAGGACAAAGAGCCTTTGGTTCTGATGATTAAATATGCAAGCAAGCTACTTATGCTCAACCCATTGATCATAACTGTGCCAGACTAGCAGTGTGTAACTGATGGGGCAATTTTTGAAAGCCAATTTACTGTAAGTCACTCATGTATAGAAAAAAATCTCATTCAAAATATTAATTTAATCAAAGCAATTAGAGGTCACTTGAGATCTTAATGGTTTTCAAAGGCCAGCCGTTATGTGAGTGCGATCTCACTATTTTTGCCTCAATCTGCAAGGGACAAAGTTTGCACCGAATGCCTAGCAGAATGAGCACTGGCTTGTAAAAGCAATTGCCGCTGGATTACTTTACCTGACTAATCATGGCAATGGTCCAAAATAGTCCCTGGAGACTGAATGGCTGATTCAATGGAGCATTGGCACATTACAAAAAAAAATGCTTCTGCGGATGCCAAGATCTAATTTGCAAGAAAGTGTACTCTCTGCCAGCCTGTTTCTGAAACCTTTGTGCATCCGTAGATAATGACACGGCTCCTCACACAACCGTGCCATTCATATCACTGACATCTATACTGAATATTAATGAACTTCAGGGAAAATTACTTGATGGACCTCAAAGTCCATCAGACAGACTTTCAAAGATGCCTGGGTTTATCCAATCACAGCGGAAGTGGTGAAAAATGTGACCCTTAGTAAATTGAATTTAATTCTGAATAATTTGCAAGGTACTTTTCAAAGTTGTGATGAAAACCGTCTGAAGATTTAACCGGCTCCTTTACTTTGAGGTTAAAAATAAATTGCTTCAGAATTAGTGCAAGGCTTTTTATTTGGATAATTTTGGGGAATAAAATGTTAATGCTTTTTTTCCTCATTGCAGGCTGCTCGAACTAACTGGCTGTAAGCCTGTGGGAGCGCTGGGTAATCAGGATCCATGAATGTAATGAGCTTTGTTAATACTTGTCATGAGATGGATCCAATCTTTAGGGCAGGGTCCACTTGCCACACACTGCAGTCACAGCTGAAACCACTAACTTCCTCAAGGTTCCTTATTAGCTGCTGGCAAGGGCTTGGAGAAAGGTTATCACTCAAATTGACCCCATGCAAAATGAGAAAATCAATTCTCTGTAGCCTGAGAGATTTTCTGCATTCTTCCTTCCAAATCTGCCTGCCAGCACAGGCTATCTTTCAGTCTGACTTCTGTGTCTATTTTATGCTGCTCTCGATGCATCTAGAATCCACAGGAGTTCATGCTGACTTTGCCTGGTAGTTTCAATGTGAGTTCTGGAGTTATTGAAAAATTATGGTATACAGTGATAGCACAGTGATTAAATTACCTGACTAGCAATCCAGAGGCCTGGGTTCAAATCCCTCCCTGGTGACTTTGAAATATAAATTCAGTTAACGTTAAACTTGGAACGACAACTTACCTTGATAATGACGACCGAAAAAATCTACCGGGTTGTAAAAAATTAGTTCACTGATCTCTCAGTTAACAAATCTATTACTCTTACCGACCTGAGCTGATATAAGACCATAAAACCATAAGATATAGAAGATACAGAATTAGGCCATTCGGCCCATCGAGTCTGCTCTACCATTCAATCATGGCTGATTATTTTTTTCAACCCTATTCTTCCACCTTCTCCCCGAAACCCTTAACCCCCTCATCAGTCAAGAACCTATCAATCTCTGCCTTAAATACACCCAATGGCTTGGCCTCCACAGCCCTCTGTGGCAATGAATTCCACAGATTCACCACCATCTGGTTGAAGAAATTCCTCCTCATCTCAATTTTAAAGGGACGTCCCTTTATTCTGAGGCTGTGCCCTCAGATCCTAGACTCTCCCACTGACTCTCCACATCCACTCTATCCAGGCTGTTTGTGGTTTCTGGCCCAGGCCATGTACTTGAATCTTAAATGATACCAAAGCACTCATTTTCAGAGGCAACTAGGGATGGACAACAAATACTGCCAGATCCCAAAATATGAACCGAGAAAACACAGCCAAGGAGTCATAGAGTGAACCAGCACGGAAACAGGCCCTTCAGCCCATCTGGTCCATGCCAACCAAGATGCCCATCTAAGCTGGTCCCATTTGCCTGCATTTGCCTCATATCCCTTTTCTATCCATGTATCTGTCCAACTGTTTTTCAAACATTGTTAATGTACCTGCCTCAACCACTTCCTCTGGCAGCTCATTCCACATACTGACGCCGTCTGTGTGAAAATCTGCCCTCAGGTTCCTATTAAATCTCCCAGCTTTCACCTTAAACCTATGCTCTCTAGTTCTTGATTCTCAAACCCTGCGAAAAAGACCATGTGTATTCACCCTATCATGGTTTTATACACATCTCTACACGCCAAGGAACAAGGTCTACTGTGGCTTTAATGGAAGAATTAAATCATCTTCTGCTTCCAACCATCTGTGGTTGGACTCTACACAGGCCAGACATACTGGGGTTCCCCAACATCACACAGGCCAGACATACTGGGATTCCCCAACGTCACACAGGCCAGACATACTGGGATTCCCCAACATCACACAGGCCAGACATACTGGGATTCCCCAACATCACACAGGCCAGACATACTGGGATTCCCCAACATCACACAGGCCAGACATACTGGGATTCCCCAACATCACACAGGCCAGACATACTGGGGTTCCCCAACATTACACTGACCAGACATACTGGGGTTCCCTAACATTACACAGGCCAGACATACTGGGGTTCCCTAACATTACACAGGCCAGACATACTGGGGTTCCCCAACATTACACTGACCAGACATACTGGGATTCCCCAACATTACACAGGCGATGGACATGACTCAGTCCATCATGGGAACTAGTTTCCCCTCCATGGACTCTTGTCTACACTTCCTGCTGCCTCGGAAAAGCAATCAGCGTAACCAAAGACCCCTCCCACCCCCGTTATTCTTTCTTTTCCCCCTTTCACCATTCTTGACACATGTATTGAGGTGCAGTGAAAAGCTTTGCTTTGCATGCCATCCAGGCAGATCATTTCAAAACATAACTACATCGAGGTAGTGCAAGGGAAAACAATAACAGAATGCAGAATAAAATGTTACAGTTACAGGTAAAGTGCAGTGCAGGTAGACAAAAGGTGCAAGGTCATAACAAGGTAGTTTGCAAGGTCAAAAGTCCATCTTATCTTACCAGGGAACCATTCAATAGTCTTATAACAGCGAGATAGAAGCTGTCCTTGAGCCTGGTCGTATGTGCTTTCAGGCTTTGTATCTTCTGCCTGATGGGAGGGGGGGAAGAGAGAATGTCTGGGGAGGGTAGGGTCTTTGATTATGATGGCTGCTTTATCGAGGCAGTGAGAAGTGTAGACAGGGTCCATGGAGGGGAGGCTGGTTTCCGTGATGTGCTGAGTTGTGTCTGCAACTCTCTGCAATTTCTTGCGGTCCTGAGCAAAACAGTTGCCATACCAAACCGTGATGCATCCGGACAGGATACTTTCTATGGTGCATCGATAAAATTTGTGAGGATCAAAGGAGACATACTGAATTTCTTTAGCCTTCTGAGGAAGTAAAGACACTAGTGAGTTTGCTTGGCTGTGGCATCTACATGGTTAGACCAGGACAGGCTATTGGTGATGTTCACTCCTAGGAACTTGAAGCTCTTAACCCTCTCAGCCTTAGCACCATCGATGTAAACAGGAGCGTGTGTATCGCCTTCCTTCCTGAATTCAATGACCAGTTCTTGAAAGCACACACCACCAGGCTTAAGGGCTGCTTCTATCCTGCTGTTATAAGACTCTTGAATGAACCTCTAGCATGATGAAGATGAACTCTTGACCTCACAATCTACCTTGTCATAGCCCTTGCACCTTATTGGCTAAAATTAGAGTCCTAAATAAATGAAATAAAAACAGGAAATTTTGCAGTTTATTACTTTAATAAACCTTCTCTAAATTAATACTAAAATTACTGCTATTACTTCTGGAAGGGATTGCCAGGTGTGCTGTTGGAAGCAGATACGGCGGTGGTGTTTAAGAGGCTGTTAGATGGACACATGAATATGCAGGGAATGGAGGGACGTGGATCACGTGCAGGCAGAAGGGATTTAGTTTAATTCAGCATTGTGTTTGGCACAGACATTGTGGGCCGAAGGGCCTGTTCCTGTGCTGTACTGTTCTATGTTCCAAATGAGGCATTACTTTATTAAGGAAAGTCAGAAAGGATCATTTTAATCACGGATAGAAAATTCAAACAACTCTGGAATGGTAACTGCTGTGCTGGGGGGCACTTGTGGCTTTGAAGACTAAATATCAACAATTTTTTTATTCATTAGCAGGATCAAAGGATTTAGAATCAAAACAGGAATGTAGTCTGCAGATACACTTTACCTCTAAACACATTATCTAGAATTAGACTGAAGGGACTTACAGTGTCCTTCTGTTCCTGTTACTCCTTACAAAGGGTTCTAGTGCACAGAATCAATTCAGAGGTTTTTTAGCAAAATTAAATTCCTTAGTAGATGTTAAAATAAAACAAGGAGTGCTGGGAACACTCAGCATCTGCCGAGAGAGAATTAGAATCGGCTTTTCAGGCTGGTGACTTTTCATCAGAGCTGGGGGAAGTCAGAGATAAAACAAGTTGAAATATGCAGAGGGAACAGGGAGGGGTGAAAAAAGAACACTGGGAAAGGACTGTGATTTGGACAGGCACGGTACTGTACTGATTAGCGTAACATTATTACAGCACCAGCGACCCTGGTTCGATTCCGGCCACTGTCTGTAAAGAGTTTGTACGTTCTCCCCGTGACTGCGTGGGTTTCCTCCGGGTGCTCCGGTTTCCTCCCACATTCCAAAGACGTACGGGTTAGGAGGTTGTGGGCGTGCTATGTTGGCGCCAGAAGGGTGGCAACAATTGTGGGCTGCCCCCAGACCACTCTACGCAAAAGGTGCATTTCGACGTGCATGTGACTAATAATGGTATCTTATCTTGTCTGACTGGGTGGGAGGTCAGAAGGGGTTGGGAGACACAAGTGGTGGTGTTGGCTGAGAGAGGGTGGTGAGTCCAGAAGGTGTGTCCGAGGGAAGTGTAAGTAGGAAATTAATGAAATCTAAAACACCAGAAATGGAAGGAGAAATAAAATCTGAATGGTGGACACACAGAACATAGAATATTACAGTACAAGAACAGGCCCCTTGGCCCACAATGTCTGTGCCGACCATAATGCCAAACTAGACTAATCCCATCTGCCAATCCATAAAACCATGACATATTGGAACAGAATTAGACCATTCGGCCCATCGAGTCTGCTCCGCCATTCAATCATGGCAGATTTTTTTCATCTCCATTCTCCCATCTTCTCCCCGTAACCCTTAACCCCCCCCCCCGACCAATCGATATCTGCCTTAAATACGCCCAATGACTTGGCCTCCACAGCCAAGGCAATGAATTCCACAGATTCACCACCATCTGGCTGAAGAAATTCCCCCTCATCTCAGTTCTAATGGAATATCCCTTTATTCTGAGGCTGTGCCCTCGGATCCTAGACTCTCCTACTGATGGAAATTCCTTCCCTGTACACATGTCTATCTCAATGCTTATCATGTCTGTTCCACCACCGCCCCTGGCAACACATTCCAGGCACCCACCACTCTCTGTGTAAATCTCCTTTAAACATCCCCCCCCCCCACCTTAAACCTACGACCTCTCGTATTTGACATTTGCACCCTGGGAAATGACTCTTTACCTGATCCATGCCTCTCATAATTTTGTAAATTTCCATCAGGTCTCCCCTCAGCTTCCAAAGTTCCAGAGGAAACAACCCAAGTTTGTCCAACCTCTCCTTGTAGCTAATACTCTCTAACCCAGGCAAATCTCTTAGAACATAGAACATAGAACAATTGCAGCACAATTCAGGCCCTTCAGCCCACAAAGCTGCGCCGAACATGTCCCTACCCTAGAAATTACTAGGCTTACCCATAGCCCTCTATTTTACTCAGCTCCATATACCGATCTAACAGTTTCTTGAAAGACCCTATCATATCCGCCTCCACCACCGTTTCTGGCAGCCCATTCCATGCACTCACCACTCTCTGAGTGAAAAACTTACCCCTGACATCTCCTCTATATCTACTCCCCAGCACCTTAAACCTATGTCCTCTTGTGGCCACCAATTCAGCCCTGGGGAAAAGCCTCTGACTATCTACCCTATCAATACCTCTCATCATCTTATACACCTCTATCAGGTCCCCCTTCATCCTCTGTCTCTCCAAGGAGAAAAGGCCGAGTTCCCTCAACCTGCTTTCATAAGGCATGCTCCGCATCCCAGGCAGCATCCTTGGAAATCTCCTCTGTACCCTCTCTATGGCTTCCACATCTTTCCTGTAGTGAGGCGACCAGAAATGAGCATAACACTCCAAGTGGGGTCTGATCAGGGACCTATATAGCTGCAACAATACCTCCCGGCTCCTAAATTCAATTCCCCGATTGATGAAGGACAATACACCATATGCCTTCTTAACCACAGAGTCAACCTGCGCAGCCGCTTTGAGCGTTCTATGGACTCGGACCCCAAGATCCCTCTGATCCTCCACACTGCCAAGAGTGAATGTACCCTCTTCTGCACCCTCTCCAAAGCCTCCACATCCTTCCTGTAATGCAGTGACCAGAACTGTACACAATACTCCAAATGTGGTCTAACCAAAGTTTTATACAGCTGCAATGTGACTTGCCAACTTCTATACTCGATGCCCTGACCAATGAAGGTAAGCAGGCCCGCACTTTCCTTAACACCCTATCCAGAATGGAATGGTGGACATCTAAATCTGCTAAATTTGATGTTGTCCTGTAATGTGCCTAGACAGAAGAAAAGGTTCTTTTCCCCAACTTATGTTGGGCTTTTTCTAACAGTTTAGGATGTCACAAAACAAGAAAATTGAAGTGGGAGAGGGATGGTGAATTAAAGTGACAGTTGCCCGGAAGTCAGGGTCACCCTTGTGGATCAATGGGGGTGTTTTGTGAAGTAATCCTCCAATCTGCATTTGATCTCCCAAGGGAGACCACATTGTGTGCACTGAATGCTGTAAGCTAAATTGTAAGAGGAACAAGTAAATCTTCACCTCGTCGGAAAAGTGTGTTTGGCTCCCTGGATAATTAAAAAGGTGGCTGTAATCCAGAATGAAGCTGTTCCTTCATTATTTTTGTTTCTATGTTCAATGCAGTGAATATTTATTGGTGCAGAATGTCAGTCATCTCTTGCACACTGGAAACATCTTCCAGAGATGAGGTGCTGCTTGATAAAGTGTTTTAATTTACATTCAGTTGCAGTATCGGAGTTTAAATGGGCTGACATGGAAATATTAAAAATTGGCTATTTGTTTCCTTTTTGTAAACCATCTGTAGAAGACAGGATACCAGCAGAAAATGTTTTCCAATTACACGTGTTTACAATGTCAATATAACGACCACTGTCTATTCACCGTGTCAATCACTCTGATGTGCCAACAGCTACTTGCTGGAGTCTATATTTTGCCTGATAAAGTATTTTAATTTAGAATTGGCTGCACCACTTGTGTGATTAAATTGATTGAGGTGGAAGTAGCGCATTTCAAATTAGTTTTTTTCTTTCCCTGAGCAATTTGTAGAAATCTCGAATAATCCTGAAGCAAAGCATTCATTTTATTCACTTAATTAAGTTTCCAATGCTTTTCAAAAAGAAAATTAGAATACATTGATGTATTTACTTGCAATCTTCAAATTCATTTGTAATGATATTTCTTCTTACAACCATGATCATCAAATACAGAGTGTTTAACCCAGATGGGTTAAAAATCACAATTTGCTGTTGCAAGTGACAACATAGAAATCACAGGAGACACTGCAGATGCTGGAAATCTGGAGCAACACACACAAAATGCTGGAGGAACTCGGCAAGTCGGGCAGAATCTATGGAGGGAAGTGGACAGTTCACGTTTCGGGCTGAAAGGAAGAGGGCAGAAGCCAGAATAAAAGGGTAAGGGTACGGGGGAAGAGCACGAGCCGGCGGGTGATAGGTGAATCCAGGTGAGGAGGGGAAGGTAGGTGGGTGGGGGAGGTGGGGAGAGTGGGAATGATGTGGGAAGCTGGTAGCTGAAAGAGGCAAAGGGCTGAAGAAGGTGGAATCTGATAGGAGAGGACAGTGGACCATGGAATAAAGGGAAGGAGGTGGGGAACCAGAGGGAGGAAGGTATGGGTGAGGGGCATATCGTGAGGGCAGGGGAGGGGAAAGAGAAGGGGTAAAAGGACCAGAGCGATAAGGAGATAAGGAAAAAGGAGGGGGGGGGAACAAGGGGGAGCGGTTATCAGAAGTTAGAGAACTTGATGTTGATGCCGTCAGGTAGGAGATTACCAAGACGGAATATGTGTTGTTCCTCTAATCTGCGACTAGCCTCAGCTTGGCAGTAGATGACACTGTAGACGGGCATATCAGTGTGGATAGTGGGATCTTCAGTTTCACCCATTCAGCACCTTAATCCCACTCTGTCATTCAATTCGATCACAGCTGATCTTGATCCTCACCGCATCATCCCAATTCTTTTCCTTAGCACTTAACATCTATGCAAAACAGAAATGGGTACTATGGTACAGAGGCTACACTCCTGGGCTAAAAGCCAGGGGTATAAAAATCAAGAGGGCATAGGTTTAAGGTGAGTTACTGTTTAGTCTGAGAGCTTCACGCGAGCAAGGAATTTCATTGCACCTTGGTGTGTATGACAAAACACTGACCTGAATCTGAATCTACAGCTGTTTCTGGCCAGAAGGAATGAACTCCTGGTGATAGTTCCACCTATTGCTTTATGAGTTAGAAGAGACCAATTTCAGGTGGCTGATGAGTTTGGACTGGTACAACACTGTGTAGTGCACCAGGTTCCCTGCATACTTGGACATGGCAAGTTAATGTTCTTGGCATCTTCTTCCCTCCTGTGCGAACCCCCAGGACAAAAGCACAGGTTGAGTGGAAGGCGTTGAACATGAGTGAGGCATAGAGTCATACAGCACAGAAACTGGCACTTCAGCCCAACTCATCTATCCCGACAAGGTGCCCACCTAAGTACTCCCACTTGTCTGCATTTGGCCTGTAACCTTGTCTATCCATGTAATTATCCAAATGTCTTTTTAATGTTGTTATTGTACCTGCCTCAACTACTTTCTCTGGCAGTTTCATATACACACCACCCTTTGCGTGAAGAAGTTACCCCTCAGGTCCCTTTTAAATCTTTCCCCTCTCACCTTAAACCTATGCCCTCTAGGTTTTGGTTCCCTTTCCCTGGGAAAAAGACCGTGTCCATTCACCCTATCTATGACCCTCATGATTTTATACACCTCTATAAGGTCACCCCTCAGTCTCCTATGCTCCAAGGAATAAAGTCTTTGCTTAACCAACCTCTCCCTATAACTCAGGCCCTCGAGACCCGGTAACATTCTCATCTCCTCTCTGCTACCATCGGGCAAGAGGTACAGAAGCCTAAAGTCCCACACCACCAGGTTCAAGAACAGCTACTTCCCTTCAACCATTCAGTTCTTGAAACAACCTGCACAACCTTAATCCCTACAGTTTAGCAACACTATGACCACTTTGATCACTTTGCAATAAAATGGACTTTTTTGTTCTAATTGTGTTCATTCTTGTAAAACTTGTTTTAATTTATGTTTAATGTTTAATTTGTGTCTTTCTTGTGAATACTGCTTATATGATGCTATGTGCCTGTGATGCTTCTGCAAGTTTTTCATTGCATCTGTACATACATGTACTGTGCATATGACTATAAACTCGACTTTGACTTTGAATCTTCTTTGCATGATCCAAAGCTTTGGTGGGTTAAGGAGGTGGCATTGTTTCGTGAGTTCAGGTTTACTTTGGGAGTTGGGTTCCATCAGGTACGGCAAATGACTCTCACCAAGAGAGCTGATATGGTCCAAGCATCAACACCTCATCACATTACAAAAGAGCTGGTCATTGACTTCAGGAAAGGGGGCGGTGTACATGCACCAGTCTACATCAGTGATGCTGAGGTCGAGAGGGTTGAGAGCTTCAAGTTCCTAGGAGTGAACATCACTAATAGCCTGTCCAGGTCTAACCACGTAGATGCCAAGGCCAAGAAAGCTCACCTGTGCCCCTGCTTCCTCAGGAGGCTAAAGAAATTTGGCATGTTCCCTTTGACACTCATCAACTTTTATCAATGCACCATAGAAAGCATCCTATCTGGATGCATCATGGCTTGGTATGGCAACTGTTCTGCCCAGGACAGCAAGAAACTGCAGGGAGTCATGGACACAGCCCAGCGCGTCATAGAAACCAGCCTCCCCTCCATGGACTCTTGTCTACATTTCTTGCTGCCTCGGTAAAACAGCCAACATAATCGAAGACCCCACCCACCCAGGACATTCTCTCATCTCCCCTCTCCTGTCAGGCAGGAGTGCCACCAAGCTCAAAGACAGCTTCTATTCTGCTGTTATAAGACTATTGAATGGTTCCCTAGTACAATAAAATGGACTCTTGACCTCATAAACTATCTCGTTATGACCTTGCACCTTATTGTCTGCCTGCACTGCACTTTCTCTGCAACTGTGACACAACTCTGTATTCTGTTATTGTTTTTACCCTGTATTATCTCGATGCACTGTGTAATGATTGATCTGTACGAATGGTATGCAAGACAAGTTTTTCACTGTAACTCGGTACAAGTGACAATAATAAACCAATTCCAAGAGTAAACCAATTTCAATTCCATTAGATTCCTCAAATTGGGCAGAAGTGCTGGAAGGTTCTACGACTCCTTCGTGAAACACAGAAATAAAAATCCCCCACCTTCAGAGATTTGTCAATGCTGGATTTGTTCGCGTAGTCTGCTTTGGATTTTAATCTTTTAAAAATGCTCCATAAAAAGACGCTTTGTTGAATTTGGCGCAGCCCCTCAATCTATGTCCCAATCCGACCACCAGGGGAGCCGTGCAGCCAGCACTGTGAAGGAGACAATGAAGTACGAGCGATTGGATTGCAGGTTTTAAAATTAATTCACTTTACATATCACCATTTAAATGATTTCTCAATCAGTATTAATTTTCTGCTGGTTTATGAAGTGCAACAAGATTAACAAATTTAAAATTTTCTCTGCTGATTGATATACATCGACCTGGTTGGTTAATGCCGGAGGGTTATCCTTCTGCCAAGTCTAATTTTAGATATTCCTCTGACTGCCTCAATTAAAATCCTGCACCTTTTGTCATTCAGGGGTTTTCTTTCAAGAACTGCTTGACCATGCATCTTTCAGCGAAGTCATTGTGACTGAATTCTGGGCATCTTTCTCTCAGTTTCCTGTGGTGGCACAGACTATGTCAAGGACTGCAAAACACAGCTTGACAAAGGTGAAGGGTTACATATATTAGTCGACCAACCTGACGAACAATCTGGCACTTTCAATCAGCAACTCTTCTCAGCCGAGCGAAATTAAAGACCTGAAATTAATCCAAATGTGTTCTTCCAGTTCAGCCCTCTTAATCACCTTCGAGTTCCTTTGTTTGTTCACAAATGAGTTTTCCTTCAGCTGCCAATGTCTTAAACTATGGAATTCCTTCCCTAAACCTCTCGTGTTTCTCAGTCTATTCCATTAAAGTACTCCTTACAGCTTTACTCTTTGGTCAAACTGTTACCCATCTTCCCCAACATCTCTTTATTACCTACTGTAAAATTTTGACTGATAATCTTTTGGTGCAGGATTTTTGGTATTTGTCCATATGAAGGGAGCTATATAAATGCACAAGTGGTCAATAGGGTTGTATGGCCATTGTAATATAGATGTCAATGCTTGGCATTACTTATAGATGATAGTGTGGTAAAGATGTTGCTGAATTAGAGATCCAACTAAAATCCCAACAGTACATTAAGGGACTTTGTTCTATATTTAAAAGATAAATTTGGGAATAATACTCCAGTAAGTTTGGACAAGAAATTTGTGTTGTTTTCTCTGGAGCGGTGGAGACTGAGGGGACACCTGACAGAAGTTTATAAGATTATGAGAGGCATAGATCAAGTTGACAGACGGTATCTCCCAGAGTCAAACCATCTAATACTAGAGGGCATGCATTGAAGCTGAGAGGGGGTAAGTTCAAAGTAGATGTGCGAGGCAAATTTTTTTACACAGAGCGCGGTGGGTGCCTGGAATGCGCTGCCAGGGGTGGTGGTGGAGGCAGATACGATAGAGGCATTTAAGAGGCTTTTAAGTAGACACGTGTATGTGCAGAGAATGGAGGGATATGGACCTCGTGCAGGCAGAAGAGATTAATCTAGTTAGGTGTTTAATTACTAGTTTAGTTAGTTCAGCACAACATTGTGTGCTGGAGGGCCTGTTCCTGTGCTCTCCTAATCTATATGAAGGTTTGACCATGAAATTGCCAACTGGTTCACTATTGTCCTTTCTGGAAGGAAATTTGCTGCCCTTAACCAGTCTGGTCAAAATCAAGCAGACTCTTCTTTGAATTTCTCTCTGGGAATTGGTCATTGTTGGAAAGGCCAATATCGATTGCCCATCTCCAATTACCCTCGAACTGGGGAATTCCCAATGCTAGTTCAGAGGGCAATTAAGAATCCACCATATGCATAGATCTGGAAGACATATACACCAGCAGCTATCCTTCCTCAAAGGGAATGGGTGACGGGTTTTCAAACGGTCCTATCCAGATGCATCATAGCTTGGTATGCCAACTGCTCTGCCCAAGACCACGAGAAATTGCAGAGAGTTGTGGACACAGCTCAGTCCATCACGAGAAACCAGTCTCCCCTCCATTGACTCTGTCTGTACTTCCCGCTGCCTCGGGAAAGTAATCAACATAATCAAGGACCCCTCCCACCCCAGTCATTCTCTCTTCTCCCTCCTTCCATTGGCAGAAGATATAAAAGTTTGAGAACACATACCATCAGGCTCAAGGACAACTTCTAACCCACTGTCATAAGACTCTTGAACAACCTCTTATATGTTGAAGATGGGCTCATGACCTCACAATCTACCTCATCATGGCCCTTGCACCTTATTGCCTACCTGCACTGCACTTTCTCTGTAACTGTAACACTATATTCTGCATTCTGTTACTGATTTTCCCTTGTACTACCTCAAAGTACTTATGTTTTTGAAATGATCTGTATGGATGGCTTGCAAAACTAAGTTTTTCACTGTATCGTGGTACATGATTCAATAATAAACCAATACCAATATCAATAATAGTTTTACTGTCCCCATGACTCAAAACTAGCTTTTTATGACAGAATTACAGAATTAATTGAGCTTGAATTTTCTGGTAGTTCTGTGGCAGGATTTGAAGTCTTGTCTCCAGATCAAAAGTCCAAGCCTCTACACATTAGTTCAGTAACAACCACCAGGCAACCATCCCTAACAACACCATAGGATCGTCTAGAACACATGGCCTAAAGCACTACAAGGAGGTGGCTCAATAGCTCCTTCTCAAGAATATTTGGGGATGGGCAATAAGAGCCAGTCTTCCCAGCAATGCCCACATCACATATAAAAATACAGCAAACGTGTAGTTGCTTTTGTTAATGTAGTGATTCTTAATTGCTCTCAGAAGTGGTCTGACAATTCATTCAGCTACAACAACTAGTGACAAGCAATAAATGTGACTCCCACAGAATGATTTAAAGAAAATTGATGAGATCTAATCTTAAATTAATTTCACAGTTTATATCAATCTATGATATGAATCATTATTGTCAAATTATCTTCAACAAGCCATTTAATCTTGAACTACAGTGACCTAAATAATCTCTCTTTGTAACCTCCTTTGAATCTTTTGTCAATTAACCTTACTTAATAACCAATTTGCGTACTTGATATTTGCGCGGCTAACTCTGATTTTGAGGTTAATGAATAACTGCTAGTTGAAGTCGTTATTGTCTGTGATGATACGGTGAAATTGATTCCCTCTTGGATTTGTGCAAATCCTGAAGGGAGGTTGATAATAGAAATTGAAACAAAATCTGACTATCAAGCAATTAACTGAGCCACATTTAAATTGTGTTTGACTCATGATCTCAGGTGGTTACTTGACGTTAAGTGCTGCTGATTTGCTTGGTATCCTTGAAATATAGTCGTGTCAGAACACTGATTGCAATATTTCTACAACATAGCCTTCTTAATTGGTATCACACTTACCATCCTAAATATTCTCTCTGTCACCAGTGTAATGTCACTGCAGAGTTCCATCTACAAGATGCAATGCACTGCCCCTCAGTCCTGCAGTCTCTCCCACCAAGGATGAGGGCAGCAGGTGTATGGATATACCATTATCTGTTGGTTCCCCTCCAATTCACAGAACATCCTGACTTGAAAACACATCACTGTTCCTTCCTCACTGATGCTGGGAGAACCTTCGCCAGAATGTCTGCAGGGATTAAGGCGGTAAACCATCAATTTGGCAAAGGTAGTAAATGCTTTGCCAGCGATGGCTCCTTCCTGTAACTGAAGGGAAAAAAAATTGCTCATATTTTTGCAAAAATCAAACTCCACCGTTATCCTCACATACTATTCCGCGTACTACTCTCTCAGTCTACATCGTCATAGCCTTTGCACTCTAACCGTCTACCTGCACTGCACTTTCTCTGTAACCGTAACACCATATTCTGCATTCTGTTACTGATTTTCCCTTGTACTACCTCAATGTAGTTATGTTTTGAAACGATCTGCATGGATGGCATGCAAAACAAAGTTTTTTACTTTTTTTCAGTACGTGTGACAATAATTAACCAGTTACCAGTAAATTCTGTTCTTGTTTTTTCCTTTTATACTACCTCAATGCACTTATGGATGGAATGATCTGTTTGTACAGCATGCAAACAAACCTTTTCACTGTACCTTGGTACATGTGGGAGTTTATTCAATGGAGTGTTTGAGAATGAGGGGTGATCTTATAGAGGTGCATAAAATCATGAGGGACATAGATAGGGTAAATGCACTCAGTATTTTTACCAGGGGTTGGGGAATCAAGAACTCGAGGGCATAGGTTTAAGGTGAGAGGGGAGAGATTTAATAGGAACCTGAGAGGCAACATTTTCACCCAGAGGGTGGCCTGTATCTGGAATGAGCTGCCAGAGGAAGTGGTTGAGGCAGGTACATTAACAACTTTTAAAAGACACTTTGGCAAGTACATGGATGGGAAAGGTTTGGAGGGATATGGGCCAAACGTGGGCAAATGGGACTAGCTTAGATGGGTGTCTTGCTTGGCATGGACCAGTTGGGCCGAAGGGCCTGTTTCCATGCTGTATGTCTCTCTGACTCTATGTGAGAACAATAAACCAATTTCCAATTACCATTTAATTTGGAGTGAATAAGAGCAGGTGAAATGATCTTGTAATCTGTTTATTATTTGTTTATTATAAAATGTGATTTTTACTGAAAATTTAATTAAAATTGTAGTGTTTGTTCTCTAAAGCTCAGTTTACTATCAGTGTGCTGATAACTGCTGATGACAACATGGAATTTCTTTTCTGCACCTTTTTATGAATTTGGAATATGAATTATATTGTCTTTATTAATGGGTCAGCAGTTGAAAGGGCGAGCAGCTTCAAGTTCCTGGGCATCAATATCTGAGGCGATCTATCTTGGGCCCAGCACATTGATGTAGAAGGCATGCCAGCGGCTCTACTTCATTAGGAATTTGAGGAGATTTGGTACGCCACCAAAGGCTCTTGCAAATATCTACAGGTGTACGGTGGAGAGCATTCTGACTGGTTGCATCACTGCCTGGTATTGAAGCTCTTATGCACAGGATCGAAAGAGGCTGCAGAAGGTTGTCGACTCAGCCAGCTCCATCACGGGCAAACCCCGCTCTGCCATCAAGGACATCTTTAAGAGGTGGTGCCTTATGAAGGAGACATCCATCATTTAGGACCCTCACCATCCGGAACATGCCCTCTCGTTACTACCTTCCAGGAGGAGGTACAGGAGCCTGAAGACCCACACTCAATGTTTCAGGAACAGCTTCTTCCACTCCGCCATCAGATTTCTGAATGGTCCATGAATCCATGAACCCATGAACACGACCTCGTTATTCCTCTTTTGTACTCTTATTTTGTAACTTATAGTAACTTTTATATCTTTATGTCTTGCACTGTACTGCTGCTGCAAAACAACAAATTTCATGACATATGTCAGTGATAATAAACCTAATCAGCGAACCTCAGGTTTTAAATGTGGTCATCCAATTACTAGCAACCAAAATTTGAATGTAGTTTCACAACTGTGTTAATTATTTTGATTTTTATGCACATCAAAGAGAGGCATAGTCACACTGGCAAATGACATACACTCTGCATTTCTGTTCCAAGGAAATGAGTGCCAGAGAAAATCACTCTGTAGCATTTTTCACATCCTCATGACATCCTGAAGATTCTTACAGCCAATTCACCTCTTTGTGAACTTGTGAAGTATGGGAAACATATCTGTGTAGAGCAAGCAACCCCTGGAAGCAGCAATATTGCTATGATCAGGTAACCTCTTGCGATTGTTCTCTGAGGATGTGCTGTTGTGGTTTGGCTGTAAAGACACTGCTTCACAGCTCCTGTTTGCTGGGTTCAATCCTGACCCCCCCAGTGCTGCCTGTTTGGTGTTTGAATGTTCTCCATGTGACTCCGTGGTTTTTTTTCTGGATGCTCCGGTCTCCCCCCACACTCCAAACACCTGTGAGTTGGTAGGTTAATTTGCCATGGTAAATGAGCTCTAGTGTGGGTGATGGTGATGGTACTGTGGGAATGTGGGGAGACTAGATTCCAGAGAAAATAATGATGGAATGGGTTTTCTGTGTACATCAACATAGACTCATTGGTTCAATGGGGCTCCTTCTCTGTAGTTTGGAAACATGACAGTATTATTGTCTTCCTCTGTGAAGTAGTTTCTGAAAGACAGCTCCTCAATCAACACAGCACTCCCTCAGTACTTCACAGGCACATCTCTCCCTACCAGTAGAAGTACCTAGGTGAGGCGCTGCCTCAACAAGACAACATCTATCATCAAATATCCCCATCATCTGGGCCATGCCACCTTCTCACAGCTACCATTGGGCAGGAGGTACAGAAGCCTGAAGTCCCACACCACCAGGTTCAGGACAGCTACTTCCCTTCAACCATTCGGTTCTTGAACTGATCAACACAACGCTAATCACTACCTCAGTGTAGCAACACTATGACCAATTTGATCACTTTGCACTAAAATGGACTTTGCTTTTTCTAATTGTGTTCTTTCTTGTAAAAACTGTGCATAATTTATGTCTTGAATGCTACTTATCTGATGCTATGTGCCTGTGATGCTGCTGCAAGTAAGTTTTTCATTGCACCTGTGCACACATGTACTTGTGCACATGACAATAAACTCGAGTTTAAAACATTGAACTTTGTACTGCAGTGGGACATCAGCGTAGATCTATGTGCTGAGGTCTTTGGAGTGTGAATTGAACCCACAGCCCACTGACTGAGAAGTAAAACTGGCACCAACTGAGCTATGGCTGGCACTGAAAAAACATCTCAGGGATTCCTTTGGAGGAGGTGTTAATTCTGCTTAATAGCAATTTACCTCCTTTTATACAATTGGTTGGTTTTACAATTTAAAGCTTCACTTCGCCGAAAGCATCTTAGTATATTGGAAAAAAAAGTGCTGTTTAAGGGATGAATATTGGCCAGAGCATCTAGGGAACTTGGTTTGAAAGCAAAACCAAAACTGCAAATGCTGGAAATCTGAAATAAAAGCAGAATATGCTGGAAAATACTCAGCAGGTCGGGCAGCATCTGTAGCAAGAACAACAAGGTCAACATTTCAGGTGGATAACATCCCACCAGAACCTAATAATGATGAAGGCTCTACAACCTGAGACGTTACAAAAGCCTGAAAGCACGTACCACCAGGCTCAAGGACAGCTTCTATCCCGCTGTCTATTGAACAGTTCCCTTAGTATGATAAGATGGATTCTTGACCTCACAATCTACCTCATTATGACCTTGCGCCTTATTGTCTGCCTGCACTGCACTTACTCTGTAGCTGTGACACTTTATTCTGCATTCTGTTATTGTTTTCCCTTGTATACCTCAATGCACTGTGTAATGAATTGATCTGTAAGATCGGTATGCAAAACAAGTTTTTCACTGTACCTCGGTACATGTGACAATAATAAAACAATTTACCAATTTTCTGAAAATGTTAACAGGATTGATGAAGGTGCCGAAGTTATATCATGGTCATAAGACCTTGCTATGGGTTGGTCTGACATTACAATGCATCAATGATTCAAAGATTAGACTTAGATCATTGGTAACTCAAAACCTTCAGAAGTAACAGAGTGACGTCAAATGCATTTCATGAAGAAATTATATATTTCATTCCAAATGACTGAACTGTATTACACTACCTTTGTTGCTTTAAGTGATGAGAAAGGAGGTAGAAAGATAAAAATGGAAATATTTACTAACACACATGCACACACGCACACACCCACACATATGGACACACACGCACATGCACACACACATATGCACACATGCATGCACGCACGCACAGACATGCATACACGCACACACACAAGGAGACACAGACACGCACCCGCGCACACGAACGTGATGGTGGTTTCACAGTTAATGCGCTGTTTCACAGTTCCAGCTCCCTGACCTCTGGTGCTGTCTGTGTGGAGTTTACACATTCTTCCTGTGACTGCATGCATTTCCACTTGAGTGCTCGAGTTTTCTCCAACATCCCAAAGACACACGGTTTGCCAAGTTAAATGGCTGCTGTAAATTACCCTCGTGTAGGTGTTTGCACAGGTGCAATGAAAAACTTACGTGCAGTAGCATCATGGGCACATAGCATCAGGTACATAATATTCACAAGTAAAACATGAGAGAAGATATAAAATAAGATATTTATTTATTAGTCACATGTACATTGAAACACACAGTGAAATGCATCTTTTGCGTAGAGTGTTTTGGGGGCAGCCCGCAAGTGTCACACACACAGACACGCATCCATGCACCAAGGGCGCCAACATATCATGCCCACAGCTCCTAACTCGTACGTCTTTGGAATGTGGGAAGAAACTTCAGCACCCGGAGGAAGCCCATGCAGACACAGGGAGAACGTACAAACTCCTTACAGATAGCGGCCGGAATTGAACCCGGGTCGCTGGCACAGTAATAGGGTTACACTAACCGCTACACTACCATGCCCACAAATTAACAACACAAGTCCTTTTTACAGGAGCGAGAAGATTTTACAGGAATGGGAGCGAGAGCGGGAAGCAGTTTGGAGAGCAAGTCTATTTGCTTAACTAATTGGGCAGCAGCAACCAATAAAAAGAAGGTAAGCTCAAGTGGAGTGGCCATTGTGTGTGGGGCTCAGTGTAAGAGTGGGACCTTGAGGCTGTTCCTGAACCTGGTGGTGTGGGACTTCAGGCTTCTGTACCTCCTGCCTGATGGTAGCTGCGAGAAGATGGCATGGCCTGGATGGTGGGGATCTTTAATGATGGATGTTGTCTTTTTGAGGCAGCACCTCATGTAGATACTACTGATGTGGGGAAGGATGTGCCGTGATGTATTGGGCTGAGTCCACTACTCTGTGCAGGAGTTGATGGGCATGTGAGCGAGAATAGGTTACAGGGAAACAAGTGGGAAATGGAACTGATGTCGCAGAGATTTGATGGACCAAATGATCTCCTTCTAGGTCGTAAGAAAATATGAGAAAAAATGAGAAATATGAATTAGGAATAGGCAGCTTAGCCTTCAAGGCTGCTCTGCCATTCAATAAGGTCATGGCTCTCTGATTTTAACCTTAACTTTGCATTCCCACTATTCTTATTCAGATTTTTACCTACCACAGCCTTAAAAATATTCAAAGACTCTTGTTTCCACTGCCCTTTGAGGAAGCGAGTTCAAAAGAGAAAAGATTGCACTCAATCTTTGTAGTAAATGAATGACTCTTTATTTTTAAGCACTGACCCCTGATTGCAGATTCTCCCACAAGAAGAATTATCCTCTCTACGTCTATCCTGTTAAGACCCTGCAACACAGCTACACTCAGAAACAATTAAAACTGTGATCAATAGAAGTACAAGAGAAATGTTCCCACTAGAAAACTGCTTAATCAGTGATGACACAGCAGAGATGAATCAAGAAATAAAGAAAAATAGAGTCAAAAAGGTATGAATTAAATACATAAATGATGTATTATGATAAAAGAAAGGATGAAACTTTGAGAATGAAGTGAAAACAAAGGAGAGCAAAGAAAACTAAATCAAGGAACAAGGACTTATAGCAATATACAGTTAAAAAAATAAGGATCAAATTTAGAGAGAACAATAAGATAAGATATCTTTATTAGTCACATGTACATCAAAACACACAGTGAAATGCATCTTTTGCGTAGGGTGTTCTGGGAGCAGCCCGCAAGTGTCACCACGCTTCTGGCGCCAACATAGCACGCCCACAACTTCCTAACCCGTACGTCTTTGGAATGTGGGAGGAAACTGGAGCACCCGGAGGAAACCCACGTAGGCATGGGGAGAACGTACAAACTCCTTAGAGACAGCGGCGGGAGTTGAACCTGGGTTGCTGGCGCTGTCATAGCATGTTACGCTAACCGCTACAAACGAAGAGGCAGAGATATTGAATATGGATGATAGTTCATTAGAATAGGAATTAGTGAATGAAATTACAAGGAATTATGGCAATATGCAGTAAAAAAACAGAATAATCATCAGATTTAGAGAGAACCATCTGATCTGTATTATAAAAAAAAGGAAGAAATAACAGAGATATTAAATACAGATAATAGTTCATTCGAATAGGAAATTGTGTCAGGGAGCGGCAGACACCGTATGCAATTGCTGTATCTGTAAAGGACAATACAACAAGTCCAAGGAGCTCATGTCAATGGCAGGAAAGATAACGGAATCTTTATTCAAGATGAGACAGGCAAATATAATAAAGAGCTGGCAGTGCAGATTTCAAAAAGTTGGTGTTGACCAATCCATAGACAAGTGGTTAATGGAAATGTAGCTGGTGCAATACATTTAGATCTTCAAAAAGCCTTTGATAAGTTTTCACATTCATTACTGAAGTCAGACCATGTCGAGTGCAAGGAAGCACAGTGGAATGGATAACAATCTGGCTGTAGAACAGGACATGATGCTGAGGTGGGGTGGTGTTGGGTTGAAGGGTGGGAAGCGATATTCCATTAGGACCTGTGTTAGGATCATTGTTGATCACTCTTTTCAGGTTCTTGAACCAACCTGCACAACCTTAATCCTACCTCAGCAACGGAACACTACAGACCACCTCTTGGACTTGCCTCTGATTGTGGTATATTTTTGCACTAATGTCTTGTTTTGCACAGTTTTTTTTCTCTTCAACGTCTTGTATAATTTATATATAAATTATGTTCTGTGTGTTATTGTCTGAATCTACATGCCTAGTTGTTCATTGTACTTGTACCTCACTGTACTTGTGCATATGACAATAAACTTGACTTGAGTTGAAATGACCACAACTAGGTAACAGCAAGCACAGTTTCAAAGTTTGCACGTGACACCATATTGGAATGTGTGTAGTTACTACAGAGGAGGACAAAAAGATAGTAATGAACTTGCAAAATGGATGTGTAATTGGGAAAGAAACTTTAATTTTGGTTTTGATGAGAAACAAGAGGGTCACATACTCCTTGGAAAATAAGCATCTAAATGGGAATAAGGAACAGAGGGGTTTGGGATACCAATGCACAGATCACTGAAAGGGGCAACACAGGTTAGTATGGCCATAAAAAGTGCAAACAATGAACTGGGCTTTATTCCCAATGGGATCAATGGCAAAGCAGCAAGGTTTTGTTAATGTATTAAACCCTGGTTAGATCAAAGTCATAGTCGTTTAGATAAGAGATAAGATATCTTTATTAGTCACGTATACATCGAAACACACAGTGAAATGCATCTTTTGCGTAGAGTGTTCTGGGGGCAGCCCACAAGTGTCGCCACGCTTCCAGCGTCATCATAGCATGCCCACAACTTCCTAACCCGTATGTCTTTGGAATGTGGGAGGAAACTGGAGCACCCGGAGGAAACTCACGCAGTCACAGGGAGAATGTACAAGCTCCTTACAGACAGCAGCCAGAATTGAACCTGGGTCGCTTGCACTGTAATAGCATTACACTAACCGCTACACTACCGTGCCTGTATGCACAGGTGCAATGAAAAACTTACTTGCAGCAGCGTCACAGGCACATAACATCAGATACATAATCACAAGAAAAACATAAATTAAACATAAAATATACACAATTTTAACAAGAAAGAACACTATTAGAAGAAAACAGAAGTCTATTTTAGTTCAAAGTGATCACAGTGTTGCTAAACTGTAGTGATTAGGGTTTTGCTGGTTGGTTCAAGAACCAAATGCTTGAAGGGCTTGAACCTGGTGGCATGGGGACTCAAGCTTCTGTATCTCCTGCCTGATGGTAACTGTAAGAAGATGGCACGGCCCAGATGGTGGGGATCTTTGATGATGGATGTTGCCTTCTTGAGTCAGCGCCGCCTGTAAATACTGCCGATGGTGGGATGTACCCGTAATGTATTGGGCCGAATCCACTACTCTCCGCAGCTTCTTACATTCCCACACATTTCAATTGCCTTATCAGACCATGATGCAACCAGTCAGGATACCTTCAATAGTACATCTGTAGAAGGGTGTTAGAGTTTGCTCAATGTGACTTGAAGCACTGTGCATAGTCCTGTCCTCCATCTTATAAAAAAGAGACTTGAAGCATTGGCAAAGTTGCAAGAATCAGAAAATGCTGGAAACGCTCAGCAGGTCAGACAGACACAGTCAATGTTTCAGGGTGAAGAATTCTAATGAAGAGTCCTCAAACTGAAACATTAACTCTGTTTCTCCTTCCAAAGATCTTGTCTGATCTGCTGAGTGTTTTCAGCTTTTTTATTTGAGGATGGGATGTCCAGGAATCATAAAAACATTGGGAACATTTGTAATATGGTCAACATAAGTGTCATACAAATTAGAAACGGATGATGGGAAATAGGTTAATAGTGGAGGTGGCTTAAAGGTCACTTAGAAGAAACAAGGTAGTACTTAGATCAGGGAAGTGCTCAGATTACAGGACATAGCTGGCTGGAGCAGAGTAAATTGGTAAATTGGTTTAATATTGTCACATATACCGAGGTACAGTGAAAAACCTGTCTTGCATACCGTCAATACAAATCATTTCATTACACAGTACATTGAGGTAGTACAAGGTAAAAACTGTAACGGGATCCTGAATAAGATGTTACAGTTGCATGTAACTATATCCACTATTGTAACGCAAATACTATAAATTGCTTGAAGTTTTCTGGATCAGTGGAGTATCTTTGAGCTTTCACTCGAAGTGCAACCCAAGACATCACAGGCACACCCCTACCCACCATCAGAAGCATCTACAAGAGGTGCTGCCTCAAAAAGGCAACATCCATCATCAAAGCTCCCCACCATCCGGGCCGTGCCATCTTCTCACAGCTACCGTCAGAATCAGAATCAGATTTATTATCACTGGCTTAGATGGCGTGAAATTTGTTGTTTCGCAGCAGCAGTACAGTGTAAAGACATAAAATTGCTCTGTTACCAAAGTAAATAAATAGTGCAAAAAAGAGGAATAACGAGACAGTGTTCATGGGTTCATGGACCATTCAGAAATCTGATGGCAGAGGGGAAGAAGCTGATTTTGAGTTATTGAAAATCATTTGGAATCAGGCAGAAGGTTCAGAAGCCTGAAGTCCCACACCACCAGGTTCATGACCTGCTACCTCCCTTGAACTATTCAGTTCTTGAACCAACCGGCACAACCCTAATCACCATAGTTTAGCAACACTATGATCACTTTGATCATTTTGCACTAAAACGGACATTTGTTTGTTCAAGTTCTTTCTTGTAAAAATTGTGTATATTTTATGTTTAATTTATGTTTTTCTTGTGAATGCTGCTTATATAATGCTACGTGCCTGTGATGCTGCTGCAAGTAAGTTTTTGTACTTGTACTTGTGCTTATGACAATAAACTTGACTTTGACTTTGAGTCAAAGTAACAGACCCTGAATAAACCATCTTGTTTCAGAAAGTCACTACTGCTGTACTAGAGGTTTTCTCTGACATCTCAATCTGAGCCCCACATGAAAGCCAGGTTCACGGTGCAGGTTAAACACACAGATCCCTCTAACATTTTTATTTCAGATTTAGAGCATCTGAAGTTTTTGATTTTCATTTATCAGAATCACACTCAAGCTGAGAGAGTATATCTATCAGAAAGATTAAATAGAAAGAGACTCTTTACTTGAGAAAAGACATAATTGAGAATAACCTGATAGTCATCTGAGATTTTGAAAGTGTTTGATAGAGTAGACCGAATTAAGATGCCTTCACTTGTATCCAGTGGTAATTCCAATAGGAATCTTAAGAGGAACATCTTTATCTGGTCAATGGTGTGAAACGGCTGCACACTTACCCCATCAAACACCACACGCTTCATCTAGGACAGGGTCGATAGATCCTGCATAAGCCTCATCAGTAACCTCTGGACCCATAGGATTGGAGTCAACCTTCCTCAGGGACTACCTAGGAAGTAAATGTGGAACTTGACAACGGAGTGATGGAGGTGAGTAGCAGAGATGCATTGAATGGGTACTTACAGAGTGCACAAGGGAGAAGAATTGGTGTTGGTTTATTATTGCCACATGTACCGAGGTACAGTGAAAAACTTGTCTTGCATACCGTCCATACAGATCAATTCATTACACAGTGCATTGAGGTAGTACAAGGTAAAACAATAACAGAATGCAGAGTAAAGTGTTACAGTTACAGAGAAAGTGCAGTGAAAGTAGACAATAAGGTGCAAGGTCATAACAAGGTAGACTGTGAGGTCAAGAGTCCATATTATTGTACTAAGGAACTGTTCAATAGTCTTATAACAGTGAATAGAAACTGTCCTTAAGCCTGGTGGTACGTGCTTTCAGGTTTTGTAACTTCTGCCTGATGGGAGGTGGAGAAGGGAGACTGTCTGAGGTGGGTGGGGTCTTTTGATTATGAAGAGAAAGGTTATACTGATGTAGAGCTGGAAGGAGACAGTTGTGAGGCCTCAACGTCAACAGGGATTGATTGTCAGAATGGGCAGATTCTACATTACAAATACTTTTTTTTGTGCACTCAAGAGTCTAATAGTTAATCTGTCCCTGAAAATAACAGCAGGATCTCACTAGAACTCTATGACAATGTGGAGCAGTTAAGTGAATAGCATAGCTCACTCAGCTTGGGTCCAGTGCTCTGATCCCTGTCTCTGACCCTCTGGCCCCTGTCCAGTTCCACTCACACTCTGCACGCCAGAGAAAAGTGACTTCCCTTTGTGTAAACATTGAGGCACCTGTTTATGATTCAATTATAGCAGGGCTGTGAGTTTAATAGAATGTGAGATTTTAATTAATAGCTTCCTGGCAGCCTATCACAGTGGTTGTTGGGGGATCTTGAAATATATCACCGAAACAAGATTGCTTGCTGTTTTGGGGCAGTGACACTTTCACCAAACGAGTATCCTTCTGAAGAAAAACACTATAAATTGTTTCATCACTGGCAGGGACGTCAGTTAATCAACATGCAACGTGTAGAGATGCAAACCACAGTTAAAGCAGTCAGTGATCATTGATGTGATTTTAATGTGTGCATTAATGTCTAAATAGCAAATGTGAAATAAGCACTTGATCACCTTGTGATCATCTTGTGATTTATCCCGGTGGAAAAGTGTTAAACCTGATGCAACAGAAATCTTAGCGCAAAGTGTGTGCTTAATTTTGAGAACACAAGCAAATGATCACATGGTGACCATTTTCCTTTATCACTTGATCACTTTGCCAACATACCTCATTTTGTTACTGTTGCCTAACAACTGGCTAAATGTGCTGGCACTTATAATGGACATGTTAATCACTACGAGGATATGATTCTTGAGATAGTTTTGTACCGGGCAAATATTGTACGTGCGGCCTGATTAGTTGAGTTATATTTAAAGGTCGTATGATTATTTAATTAAACAATCAAGAAAGTTGTGCATATGACAATAAACTCGGCTTTAACTAAAGAGATAGTAACAGATAGTAACACTCAGAGGGAGAGGCACCTACATCGCAATATCAACATTACTGGTCTGAGGGGGACTGACTATATTTAGCAGCTGGGTTTTAAGGATTAATCTTGAGAAAAGTGGACAAGTTAAAGCACTGGAAGATTGCAGATAAATTCAGTTGGTAAATTGGTAAATAATCAAAGACCCCACCCACCCGGGTCATTCTCTCTTCTTCCCACTCCCATCAGGCAGAAGGTACAGGACCCTGAGGGCACATACCACCGGGCTCAAGGACAACTTCTATCCCACTGTGATTAGACTATTGAATGGCATCGACCTTATACAATGAGATGGACTCTTGACCTCACATCTACCTTGTTATGACCTTGAACCTTATTGTCTACCTGCAATACACTTCCCTGTAGCTGTGACACTTTACTCTGTATTCTGTTATTGTTTTTACCCTGTACTACCTCAACGCACTGTTGTAATGAATTGATCTGTATGATCAGTATGCAAGACAAGTTTTTCTCTGTACCTTGGTACAAGTGACAATAATAAACCAATACCAATACCAAAGTAGTACAAGGAAAACAATAACATAATGCAGAAGAAAGTGTTAGTTACAGAGAAAGTGCAGTGCAGGCAGACAATAAGGTGCAAGGACATAAAGAGGTAGATTGTGAGGTCAAGAGTCCATTTTATCGTACTAGGGAGCCATTCAATAGTCTTATAACAGCGGGATAGAAGCTGTCCTTGAACCTGGTGGTACATGATTTTGGGTTTTTGTATCTTCTGCCCAATGGGAGGGTGCTCAGGACCATTGATCAAGGGACAGGAGTCCAAATTTCACCACTGCAGCTGAGGAATTGAAATGTAAGTAAATAAATCAAGAAATCTAAAGTTAGTCTTAGTTATAACCAAAAAACTAGAAATGCAGATAAGAGTCATAGAGTCATACAGCATGGAAACAGGCCCTTCAGCCCAACTGGTCCATGCCGTCCAAGATGCCCATCAAAGCTATTCCCATTTGGTGCTGGAAAGCTGAAATATAAACAGAAAAGTTCTGTCAAAGTGTCTTCCATCTACAGCATTAACTCTGCTTCTCTTTCCACGGATGCAGCCTGATCTGTCCAGCCTTTCGAGCATTTTCTAATTTGAACCACATAAGAACTAAACTAGATTATTGAACATCTTGCTCAATAATGCCCTTCAGAGAAGAAAATCTGCTACCTTTACCAAATCTGATCAACATCTGACTCCAAAAGTTTCCAAAACATATCCCCTCTCTCTCAGTTCTTCACTGGTTTATCAGCCGAGATTCTTTGATCGGGTCTCTGGACTTCGCTATGAATCCACGGTCTCTGATTCAGACCAGCAGGCCACCAATTGGGTCAATCATCTTCAGAGGAGGCACCATCTGGTCTTGTTTAATACCTTTTCTCATTTAGTCTTTCACCTTCAAAGATTTGACTGCATGAATTCCCAGATCCCTCTGCCTCCTCGATGCCTTTTAGAGTCTTGGAGCTTTACTGCATGGAAACAGGCCCTTCAGCCCAACTCCTCCATGCTGACCAAGATGTCTGTCTGAACTAGTCCCATTTGGCTGCATTTTACCCATATCCCTATAAGCCGTCTCTATCCAAGATTCAAATATCTTTTAAACATTGTAATTGTACTGCCTCTATAGCTTCTTCTGGCAGCTCGTTTCATATACTCACCACCCTCTGTGTAAAAAACTTGCCCCCTCAAATCCCTTTTAAATCATTCCCACTGTGCAAAGCTTGTAGTGCAACCTGAAGTAGAGCAAAAAAAGTGCTAAAATGAGAATAACAGAATAACCAGAAAGTTGTGGACACAGTTCAGTCTATCACACAAACCAGCCTCCCCTCCATGGGCTCTGTCTACACTTCTCGCTGCCTCGGTAAAGCAACCAACATAATCAAAGACCCTACCCACCCCAGATATTCTCTCTTCTCCCCCCTCCTATCAGGCAGAAGATATAAAAGCTTGAGAGCATGCATCACCAGGCTCAAGGACAGCTTCTATCCCGCTGTTATAAGACTCTTGAATGGACCTCTTATGGAATAAAAAAGAACTCTTGACCTCACAATTTATATCATGGCCCTTGCACCTTATTATCTACCTGCACTGCACTTTCTCTGTAACTGTAACACTATATTCTGCATTCTGTTATTGCCTTTCCCTTGTACTACCTTGATGTACTGATGTTTTGAAATGATCTGTATGGATGGCCTGCAAAACAAAGTTTTTCACTGTGTCTTGGGACATGTGACAATAATAAATCAATTGCCATTTAACCCAGAAAGGTAGGATTAACAGTGCAAGAATGTGGCAGCACCATCTGGAAATGGTTATAATGTGCTTCACTCGAGAAAACATATTTTTTTGTTAACAAACTAGGTTTTATTCATAATAAAAGAAACTATATACAATAATAAAACAGTTCAAACCTTTACATTCGTGTACAGTTCCATTCTTAGTGTTACTTTTTATATATAAAAACACAGCACCATTGCCACTTGTGTGGCTCCCTGGGGTGATACCCCAATCCCATATTTACAATATTAGAGGGCTTCCTCACCTGATCCCGCCCCTCCCTCTTCTGTGGCAGAAGAACCCGAAACTGTCGTCCTTCTCCACCGAGCCCTCGCGCTGGCCGCGCCCAGCTTCAGTGCATCCCTCAGCGCGTACTCCTGCAGCCTGGAATGTGCCAGCTGGCAGTATTGCCTTATGGACATCTCGCAGTGCTGGGAGACCAACAATTTTTGGGCAGACCACAGGGTGCCTTTCACCGAGTTGATGACCTTCCAGCAGCGGTTGATGTCCGTCTCTGCGTGCGTCCCCGGGAACGGCCTGTAGATCAGAGAATCCTCTGTTACTCAGCTGCTGGGGATGAAATGTGACAACGGTCCTTGCATCTTTCGCCACACCCTCCTCGCAAACCCACAGCCTGCAAAGAGGTGGGCGACCGTCTCATCCCCAGCGCAGTCCTGCCAGGGCCAGTGCGCGCTGGAGGTGATGTTGCAACCATGCAGGAAGGATCTGACTGGGAGGGCCCCTCTCACCGCCAGCCAAGCGAGGTCTTGGTGCTTGTTGGTGAGTTCTGGTGATGAGGCATTCTGCCAGATGGTCTGGACAGTCTGCTCAGGGAACCACCCCACAGTGTCCATCGAGTCCTTCTCCTGCAGTGTCTGCAGGATGTTCCATGCTGACCACTTCCTGATGGACTTATGGTCCAAGGTATTGGTCCGGAAGAACTTTTCCACGAAGGACAGGTAGTGCGGCAACGTATTGATCTTGAATTCCATAACATTGGACATAAAACGACAAACTAACGCTAGGATCCGAGGGCACAGCCCCAGGATAAAGGGGCGTCCCTTTGAGGTGAAGAGGAACAACACACATAAAATGCTGGAGGAACTCAGCAGGTCAGGCAGCATCCATGGAGGGAAATAATCAGTCAATGTTTCGGGTCAAGATCCTCGAATTTCAACCAGAAGGTGGTGAATCTGTGGAATTTGTTGCCATGGCTGTGTTGGCCAAATCATTGGGTGTATTTAAGGCTGCGATTGATCGGTTCTTGATCGGTAATGGGGTCAGGGATAAGGAGGGAGAATAGCATTGAAAAAAAATCAGCCATGATTCAATGACAGAGCAGACTCAATGGTCTAATTCTACATGGTCTTACATTTAGTTCCTGTTCTACCAGTTACTTGTGTGCTTCTCACATTAGGGCATCATTCCAGCATTATCAATGCCCTGCTGTAGTTTGCACTTTCCTCTCATTAAACACCAAAGTAGTTGGACTGGATGAACCAGGCCTGGAAGCTACAATTGTTGTATGTCTGCATTGTTTAAACCTCCATTTGCATTTTTAATTTAGCAGTCTTCCACTTCAATCAATTTCTTTCAGAGCCTAATATAGTCTCCTGCAGGTTTAAAGGCTGGGAACGTTATGCAGGAGGTCAGAGACAACAACTTAATTAATTTGAGAGCCTCTATTTGAGCATGGAACCCATTTCCCACTGCTTTATAGTTCTACAGTCACAGCATTAATAAGTTTTTCACATATACTCCCACCTTCAAATCACAGAGGACTTGAGAAATCCACTATGAGGTTAGATTGTAACAATTAAATCAATTAACACCTTCAGAAAAATGGCAGGAAGAGCAATTTCACATGTAACACGTTTTAACGTTCAAATCCCAGTATGTAATTTTAAGGGGAAATGTGTGTGTTTTGAGAGAAGGTGCTTATAGTATCAGGTCAGCATTCCTCTCACTGGGACTTCCTCCACAGAGTGAAGAAGACACCCTGTCAAATACGTTCTTTACACAGTAGTTCAGGATCAGAATCAGGTTTATTATCACTGATATATGTCGTGAAATTTGTTGTTTTGTGGCAGCAGTACAACGCAAGACATAAAGACATAAAATTACTGTAAATTACAAGAATAAATAAATAGTGCAAAAGAGGAATAACGAGGCAGTGTTCATGGGTTGATGGACTGTTCAGAAATCTGATGGCAGAGGGGAAGAAGCCGTTCCTGAAACGTTGAGTGTGGGTCTTCAGGCTCCTGTACCTCCTCCCTGATGGCAGTAATGTGAAGAGGTCATGTCCCGGGTGGTGAGGGTCCTTAATGATGGATGTTGGTCACATGATACAATTCTTAAAATGACACCAATGAATACAAAGCTAAAAAAAAGGTCAGTAAAACTAACAAACTGATTGTTGACTTCAGGAAGGGGAAGGAGGGTGAACATGTGTCAGTCTACATTGGTGGATCGGCAGTGGAGAGAGTCAGCAGATTTAAATTCATGGATGTTGACCTGACATAGATGCAATGACAACCCTTTCGACGGATGCTGCTTGACTGGCTGAGTTCTTCCAGCATTTTCTGTTTTTGGTTTCAGATTCCAGCATCCGCAGTTTTACTTGAAACAATAAGGTATTTTTGCAATGTAACCATTTCGAGAACCAGATAATAAATCTGCACAAGGCAATCTCCTACAAATAAAGATGTGGTGATAAAACGATAATTATTTTCAGTTGTTGATCAAAGAATAAATTGACTGGACTGGGAGGTCAAGACCATGGTCTTCTCTTTGATTGTGTCTTGGTTTTGTTTTGCACCACCTTCTTTTTCACCATATGGGATAATTTTATACATAATTTAAATTTTGTGTGCTGTCTGTACCTACATACATTGCACTGTACCTCACAGTACCTGTGCACATGACAATGAACTTGACTTGACTTGAGGAGGTACAGGAGGCTGAAGACCCACACTCAATGTTTCAGGAACAGCTTCTTCCCCTCCGCCATCAGATTTCTGAACGGTCCATGAACCCACGAACACTACCTTGTTATTCCTCTTTTGCACTGTTTATTTATTTTTATGGTAATTTATAGCAATTTTTACTATAAATTACTGTAAATTACTATAAGTTACTATATAGTATTATAGTAATTTTTGTCTTGCACTGTACTGCTGTCATAAAACAACAAATTTCATGACATGTAAGATAAGATATCTTTATTAGTCATATGTACATCGAAACACACAGTCAAATACATCTTTTGCGTGGAGTGTTCTGGGGGCAGCCCGCAAGTGTCGCCATGCTTCCAGTGCCAATGTAGCATGCCCACAAATTCCAAACCCGTAAGTCTTTGGAATGTGGGAGGAAACCAGAGCACCCGGAGGAAACCCACGCAGACGCAGGGAGAACATACAAACTCCTTACAGACAGCAGCTGGAATTGAACCCGGGTCACTGGGCTGTAATAGCATTATGCTAACTGCTGCACTACCTGTGTCAGTGATAATAAACCTGATTCTGATTCTGCACTTGTGAATTGCTCTGGGATATCGGCCTGAAAAAGTAAAATGGGGCTTTGTTTAAGGTCTCATCTAAAAGACAGCTCTCTCAACCACTCAGTGCTGCTTCAGTACTGTGCCAAAACTACTTGATGTCCACTCAAATCCCAGGAACCGAATGCACAACGTGCCCAATAATAAGGTCAGTACACCATCCATTAAGACGCAACTGATAACAACAAAGAGCTAAACTCTAAGTTGGCCAAATAAACAATTTGATTTCCTACATAACCCTACTTTTTTTCCAATCTCTTTAATGGTTTGGAGCAGTCATGATTCACAATCTCCATCCAAACCCTCGGGAGTATCTGCTGCCTTTGCAAAATGGTGAATTGTTTTGTTTGCGTAAATTGTGTCTTAAATGAAGAACATGTCACATGTTGTTTTACACCATAGGGTAATAGAGTCAGACGGCACAGAAACAGGCCCTTCAGCCTAACTCATCCATGCCGATCATGATGTCCACCAAGTAAGTCCCATATCCCTCTAAACCTTTCCTATCTACGTACCTTTCCAAGTGTCTTTTAAACGTTGTTAATGTACCTGCCTCAACCACTTTCTCTGGGAACTCGTTTCATACACTGACCACAATTTTAATGAAAAAGTTGCCCCTCAGGTTCCTATCAAATCTCTCACCTCAAACCTACATCCTCCAGTCTTTAGTGCCCCTAAAAAGACTTGTGTGTTCACCCTTCATGATTTTATACAAGGTCACCCCTCAATCTCCCATGCACCAAGAAGTAACCTCAGTTGCAACCTCAGGCCCTCGAGACCAGGCAGCATCCCAGTGAACCTCCTCTGCATCCTCTCCAAAGCCTCCACATCCTTCGGTGACCAGAATTGAACACAGTACCACAGATGTGGCCTGACCAGAATCGTTGACCTGTGCCATACAATAGGGTCCCAGGAGATTGTTATTCCTGGTCCTTCATGGCCCACAGTAACCTAAAAATAAAAGTTAATGTTAATAACAATTATGCACAATGACTGGGGCTTGTCTGTAGGATAAACTGCTGGCTGAATGGTCTGCTTCTCTGCTGAAGCTGTGAAGAACAGATGCTTGGTTACCCCATTATCACCTTGCCTGCTCTTTGGAAGTTTAAATAACTTATTGGTGGTAACCGAACATCAATGTTTGCTCTTTTTTTCCCCAGGGTTGGGGAATCAAAAACTAGAGGGCATAGGTTTAAGGTGAGAGGGGAGAGATTTAATTGGAACCTCAGGGGCAACCTTTTCACCCAGAGGGTGGTATTTTTCTGGAACGAGCTGCCAGAGGAAGTGGTTGAGGCAGGTACATTACTGACATTTAAAAGATACTTGGACAGGTACATGGATAGGAAAGGTTTAGAGGGATATGGGTCAAATGGGACCAGCTTAGATGGGTACCTTGGTCAGCATGGATGTGTTGGGCTGAAGGGCCTGTTTCCATGCTGTATGACTCTATTGGTTATGCTGAATAACCCGTCGTGCCTTGAATTCTTTTCCAGTGATGCGTAGAAGACTTCCTCCAGCTGTTGACCTTGTAGAATTACCTCAAGAAATTGCCAGTAATTTGAAGACAACAATTCTGAAGTAACCATGAGATTAATGTCCAAGAAAGGTAACCGAAACAAAGCATCAACCTGCGGGAAATAGCACAATACTTTCTGTGTGGGAACATTGGTTCATTTCACTGAGGGAATTAGGACATCTTAGGTTCAATTTTGCATGTGAATTATAACATCAATCAGCCATAATGTGACATATTTTCAGTAATTATGCTGGCCGCATATTTACCAGCAGTTTGTATTTGATGGAGCCAAGATTCCACTGGCAATCCCGACAGCAAACGGCATAAAGGAGCAATTGAAATGTTAATGAGGGGAAGTCACTCCCAATAAATAACCCGATACTGAAATCTTCCAGCTTTAATTGGCTCCTAACAATTTCAGATCCAGTTGGAACTGGTCTTAATAATGTCCAAGGTCAATAAAACTGAACAGATCTCCACAACAACAGAGACATTGCAGCAAGTTGTTCTGGTGTATCTCTTTCCTCTGCCTTCCCCATGCCATCAGTCAGTCGTAGCCCAGTGGGTACTATTTTCATGCTCTACAAAGGGTTGTGTGCCTGGAAATTTGACTCCAGTCAATATGATTAAACACAATATATTGTAATGTCATCTGCCAGTGAAATTCATTCTGTTTTAGTCAATTGAATGAATTTCATAGGTGAAAAACACGATGATGCTGGAGGAACTCAGCAGGCCGGGCAGCATCCGTGGAGAGAAGCAGGTGGTCAACGTTTCGGGTGAGGACCCTTCTTCAGGACTGAAGATAGGAAAAGGGGAAACCCGATATATAGGAGGGAAAAGCAGAGCAGTGATAGGTGGACAAAAGAGGGGAGGCGGGTTGGGCACAAGGTGGTGATAGGTAGATGCAGGTAAGAGATAGGCAGGTGCGGGGGGGTGGGTCAAAGGTGAGGAGAGAGAGGAAAAAAAGCGTAGAAAAAAGAGAGAGAGGCTAGGAGAGGGAAGAAGAGAAGGATGGTGGAGGTGGAGGGGTGTGGGGAAGGGGGTGGGGATTACTTAAAGCGGGAGAATTCAATATTCATGCTGTTAGGCTGAAAGATCCCAAGACGGAAAACGAGGTGCTGTTCCTCCAGTTTGCGCTTGGAATTCTCCTGGCAGTGGAGGAGGCCGAGGACTGACATATCAGTGATCGTGTGGGAGGGGGAGTTGAAGTGACTGGCAACAGGGAGATGCAGGTCGCGGTTACGGACAGAATGAATTTCAAAAGCAGAAGAGGAGCCATTATATTGTGTATTTTGGTCCATAAACAATCTGCTGGAGGAAATCAGTGGGTCGAGCAGCATCGGTGGGAGGAAAGGAATTGCTGACATTTCGGGTCAAAACCCTACATCAGGACTGAGAGTGGACAGGGGAGATGGCCGGTATAAAGAAGAGAAGGGGAGCGGCGAGAAAGGAGTCCGAGGCGATTGGTGGACTGAGGCAGGGTGTAAGCAGGTAGTGCCAGGTAGGGAAGAGTTAACAGGAGTTGGGAGACAGTGGCAGGTGAATGATAGATGGAGGCAGATCGAGAGAGAGGGAAGAGGGGGAGAAAATCAGATGGGGTGAGGTAGGGGGAGGGGAGGGTGAAGATCGGAGACAGCTGCTGGAGGGAGATAAGCAGGAACACAGCGCTGGATTCGGATAAGTGCATTTTGGTCAACTGTTCAATGACACATTTCAGGGCCATGAATTGTACTTGGACTTGAGAAAGTTTAGTATGTAATCTAGACGTACAAGGTTCTGATCAGACAGTGCTGCCTTGTTGGACCAATCAAACCGTCACTGATTATCTCAAATGGAATAGAAACATCCCATTCCTGCAGAGTGGATAATTCTGTTGGCATTCTCTCTGTTGTCTTGGCAAAACGTTTATCCCTCAAGCAATATTGCTCAAATAGCTCACAAAGCCAAAATACCGTGGATTCTGGAAATCTAGAAGGAAAATAGATGATGCTGGATATACTCAGTTGATCAGACAGGGTCTGGGGAGAGAGAAACAGAATTAATATTTCAGTTCTGGTGAAACTATGAAGAAATGTCACATCCCGAAAACATTAACTCTTGTTTTTCTCTTCAGAGGTGTTGCTTTACCGACTGAGTATTTCCAGCATTTTCTAGCTTACTCACTGAAACAGATTGTTTATTCATTGTCTCACGAGTGTTTGTGGGAGCTTACATCTTGCAAATTCACTCTTTCATTTCTTGCATTTCAATTGCGATGTCAAAAATAATTCATTGGTCGCAAAATGCTTTGGAATCTCCCGAGGTTGTTGAAAGTGGACTGCTTTTCATTGCTCCTTGTACACTTTGACTATCTTTTGTTCTACTGTACCTTGTTGTCTTCTTCCCCTTTGACAATGGTTTCTCCAGTGGAAATAAAATTGGAAGCAACAACCTCACTGACTATTCTGTGCCCAAAACCTCTCAGATAAAATTGAAAATGAATTTATAATCAAAGTGCACAAATTTGGAGTTTGATGTTTTAAGCTTTGTCAACTTGTATCCACAACACTCTATCAGCTGCTCTGTGTCAGTCAGTGAGACGGAGACAGTCTATCTTACAACAAAGAAAATCAATTCACTTAGGAAATAATAAACAGGATTATTTTCCAAACTCGTGTTTGAAATTACACCAAAGTCTTCCAATAAAAGCAGAATTATTTTTCTGGGGAGTTGTGATGATTGGTGAAAAGTAGAGAATACAAATTCTGTACATAATATTAACCCTGATAACTCAGAGCAGTGTGGTCTTAACTGTGGGAACAAGATAGCTTATATCTTTATTAGTCACATGTACATCGAAGCACACAGTGAAATGCATCTTTCATGTAGAGTGTTCTGGGGGCAGCCCGCAAGTGTCGCCACGCTTCCGGCACCAACGTAGCATGTCCACAACTTCCTAACCTGTACATCTTTGGAATGTGGGAGGAAACCAGAGCACCCGGAGGAAACCCACGCAAACACGGGAAGAATGTACAAACTCCTTACAGACAGTGCCCGGAATTGAACCTGTGTCGCTGGCACTGTATCTCGGTTCTGCATCTCGGTTCTGGCAGGACTCTCTGTGTGTACTCTGAAAGAATCCACACAAACGAAAATAACTCAGAAATGTCAAACTTGCCAAAACGTGGGCATGTTTCTCATAAGGTCTGGAGCAAGGTTTGTGACTGGACATGGCATGCCACATGTCCAAAGAATGGGAATCAGAATCAGAATCAGGTTTATTATTACTGACATACATCGTGAAATTTGTTGTTTTGTAGCGGCAGTACAGTGCAAGAAATAAAGACATAAAAATTACTATAAGTTACAAAAATAAATAAATAGTGCAAAAGAGGAATATTGAGGTGGTGTTCATGGGTTCATGGACCGTTCAGAAATCTGATGGCGGAGGGGAAGAGGCTGTCCCTGAAACGTTGAGAGTGCGTCTTCAGGTTCCTGTACCTCCTCGCCGATGGTAGTAACATGAAGAATGGGATGGATAAACAGAGCAAGCAAGTCAAGTCAAGTTGAGTCAATTCAAGCCAAATCGAGTTTATTGTCATGTGCACAAGTACGGTGAGGTACAGGTACAATGAAAAACTTGCCTGCAGCAGCATCACAACACATAGGTACAGACAACACAGAGAATTTAAATTATATATAAATTATACAAGATAGAGAAGAGAGAGAGAAGAAAAAACGGCAAAAATAAGGCATTAGTACAAAAAAAGACACAATCAGAAACAAGTCCATGGTAGTTCAAGAGGTGGTCTGTAGTGTTCCATTGCTAAGGTAGGGTTAGAGTTGTGCAGGTTGGTTCAAAAGCCCGATGGTTACAGGAAAGTAGCTGTTCCAGAACTTTGGTGGTGTGGGACTTCAGGCTTCTGTACCTCCTGCCTGATGGTAGCAGTGAGAAGAGGGCATGACTCAGATGGTGAGGATCCTTGATGACAGATGCTGCCTTCTTGAGGCAGCGCCCCCTGTAGATGTTGTCAATAGTAGGGAGGGTTGTGTCTGTGGTGGACCAGACCGGGCTGTGTCCACTACTGTCTGCAGCCTTTTGCATTCCTATGTGTTGGAATTGCCGTACCAGACCATGATGCAAGCAATGCATCTGTAGGACTTTGTGAGAGTATTTAGTGACATGTCAAACTTCCTTAAGCTTCTAAGAAATTGGAGATGCTGGTGCTCCTTCTTCATGATTGTATCTATGTGCTGGGCCCAGGACAAGTCACCCGAGATGCTAATGCTCAGGAATTTGAAGCTGCTGACTCTCTCCACCTCTGAATGAGAACTGGCACATGATCTCCCAACTTCCCCGATGAAGACCTCTGTCTTTTCAAGCTGTGTGAAAGGAAAACTACGAATGGGTTGTTCCAGCAAGAGTACAAAGTTGGAAGATTGATGACTTTAGTGTCGTTTCTCAGCTTCCTTCCAGAGTGCAAAGTCAAAGTCGAGTTTATTGTCACAGATGCACAAGTACATGCATGCACAGGTGAAATGAAAAACTTACTTGCAGCAGCATCACAGGCAGATAGCATCATATAAGCAGCAATCACAAGAAAGACACAAATTAAAGATTAAACAAAAATTGAAACAAGTTTTAAAAGAATGAACACTTAGAACAAAAAAAGTCCATTTTAGTGCAAAGTGATCAAAGTGGTCATAGTGTTGCTAAACTGTGGTGATTAGGGTCGTGCCGGTTGGTTCAAGAACCGAATGGTTGAAGAGAAGCAGCTGTTCTTGAACCTGGTGATGTGGGACTTCAGGCTTCTGTACCTCCTGCCTGATGGTAGCTGCCAGAAGATGGCATGGCCCGGATGGTGGGGATCTTTGATGAGAAGTGTTGCCTTCTTGAGGCAGCGCTTCCTGTAGATCCTATCAATGGCGGATGGGGTTAAATAAAAAGCAGTTAATATGGGAAGTATCTAATGATTACAAGCAAAGCTATAAGTTTCTTACTGAGGACGGAAAAACACAGACAGCAGTGAAAGGCCAGGATTCCCTCAATGCCACCGGATGCAGGAGGCTTTAACCATCAGCTCCCTAGGTTGCTAATTATCTTAAATCCTTGAGCTCAGAGCTACTAACATTGACGTGGCAGGTGTTTCTGGTCTGGTTTGAAACAGAATCACTGGATGGGAGGTTGAAGATGAAGGAATGGAAAGTCAGAGCCACTGTAAGCAGCAACTGGGTGGTCGCAGAACCACAACACCAGGCTTTCCTTGCTGCAGATTCCAGCATCTTCAATATCTTGTCTCCCACTGCTTTTCCCCCAGTCAACCTGTAATTTACTTCATTTTCCAACATGCGCATCCCTTCTGAGCTCTGTTTGAGTCTACTTCCACTGCCCATTCTGGCAGTGGATTTCAGATCATGACTCTTCTGTGTATAAGAAGCCCCCTTGTCCCTACCTCTGTCATTTTCAGGTCCTCTTGTTACTGACCTTACGTCCTGTGGGAATTGTTTTCACTTGGCCTCTTGCTCACGGTGTTGTACATCTTTATTAAATCACTTCTTAACTTTTGCTCCTTTAAGGACACTCATGGCTCTCCAGTCTCTGCGGCCTTTCCCGCATCCTCGTAAACTTTCTTCACACCCTGCCCAGCAAATGACTCAGATAATCAGGGTCAAGTACATGAGGCACCAGTTAATATTGTCTCATTCTGCATCATGATCTGAGTTGTTTACACTGTTGAGAATGCTTTGAACTTATATTATGTCAAATTGGCAGAATGTGATGCATAATTCAAACAATCTGCTGGAGGAACTCAACGGATCGAGCAGCATCTATGTGAGGAAAGGAACTGTCGACTTTTCAGGTCGAACTCTCCGTCAGGACTGATGGGGAGTCTGATGCAGGGTTTTGACCCAAAACATCGACAATTCCTTTCCTCCCACAGATGCTGCTTGACCCGCTGAGTTCCTCCAGCAGATTGTTTGTTGCTCCAGATTCCAGCATCTGCAGTCTCTTGTGTCTCCACGACAGGTAGTTCAATCAATTGATTCTGTGAATCTATGCATCAACACAATACCTTACCAAAGACAAGATATTGCACAAGGAAATCTCTGGCATAATACCAGAGCACAGTAACAAGGGAAGGAACCAGATTCCACAGCAGCCACGGCAGGACATTCTATGATCCCTGACTGGACCAGAGTTTGGGGAATGACCTTAGGCTGTTTTGTTGCAACAGAACAGCAGGTGGTTGTCACCCGCACAGAGTACAGAGCAGAACTTGTAGTCGCTTGACCACCAGAGACAAATTTGTGCATAAGCATTGCTTTCAGCAACTTGTGGAACAAACTGTGTGTTAGCTTGCTCCATTTCTAGAACTGGCTTGTCACTGAACACAGTTCTCAGGGGCACTGAAGAAAAAAGAATTGCGTTTCTTTTTGGCTTTCTTTGGACACTTGCTCAGCACAAATAGATTAGCAAAGGACAAGTGAATGGTTGACCAGCAGTTGGCTGGAGGTACTTGGATGATATGTTTGACAGCATTGGCTGATCCTTTCTTTTGTGTAGTAACTGTTGTGTTAAATCCACGTCCAGCGAGACTCTACACAGTTAGTGGAGCTTTGACAGTATTCTCCTGACTTTATTGCGGCAAACTTGGCTTTGCATAAGATCGCTACTCAGTGTGACATTGTCATCCTGTTGTACAAAGAAAATGAAATTGCACATCTCATGTATGGGGATAATGAAATTCCTTCTACCTGAAGCCAGACATCAGGGAGTAACAGAGTTATTGGTTTATTAGTTGGTTTATTATTGTCACATGTACCGAGATACAGTGAAAAGCTTTGATGCATGCCATACACATAGATCATTTCATACATTAGTATGTTGAGGTAGTAAAAGGAAAATCAAAACAGAATGCTGAATATAGTGTTACAGTTACACAGAAAGTACAACGCAGGCAGACAAAGGGCCATGATAAGGTAGATTAGGAGATCAAGAGTTCATCTTTATCACATGGAGGTCTGTTCAAGAGTCTTATAACAGCGGGACAGAAGCTGTCCTTGAGCCTGGTGGTACATGTTCTCAAGGTTTTGTATCTTCTGCCTGATGGAAGGGGGGAGAAGGGAGAATGACCGGGTGGGACGGGTCTTTGATTATATTGGCTGCTTTCCCTAGGCAGTGGGAAGTGTAGACGAGTCAGTGGAGGGGAGGCTGGTTTGTGTGATGGACTGGGCTGTGTCCACAACTCTCTGCAATTTCTTGCAGTCACGGGCAGAGCAGTTGTCACACCAAGCTGTGATGCGTCTGGGTGGGATGCTTTCTATGGTCCACACAACAGTCCCAGTGCATCTTGTGTAATATGGTAAAATGGCAGCACAGTGGCACAACTAGTGAAGCAGCTACCTCCCAGGTCTGGCAACCTGCGTTCAATCCTGACCTTCGGCGCTGACAGTGTACAATTTGGTAAATTGGAAAATTGGTTTATTATTGTCACATGTACAGTGAAAAACTTGTCTTCCATTCCGTTCATACAGATCATTTCATTACAGCAGTACATTGAGGTAGTTTGCATGTTCACCCTGTGACTGTGTGGGCTTCTTCAGGGTGTTCCGGTTTCTTTCCACACCCCAAAGACCTGCAGGTTTGCAGATTAATTGGCCAATGTAAATTGACAGTAGTGAATAGGTGTGTGGTTGAGTCCAGGAGAATTTAACGGGAATGTGGGGAGAATAGATTACAGGGAAAATTTGCGGGGCAATGTGATTCCTCCTTCTGTGTTGTAGTGAAATATGAAAAAAAAATGGAATAAAGAAAGTCTTCCTTTGAATATTCAATTGCAATGAAAATGCAGTATTTTCAAGACTGAATGTGCCTTATTGGATGGTGGTGGAACTTGAAGCCAGGTTATGGCATGTGGTGTAGCTGTGTGAATGTTGGCCACTTGCACCAGGAAAGATTAGCAAGGGCAGTCCTTGACAATGTGTTCCATTGTTCGATTTTCATTACTGCAGTTACAGCTCGGACTTGATTACAGTTTCCACAGAATAACAGATGGCCACATCTTCCTTGTCTCTTCTGTATCTGGTTCAGGTTTGCCTATACATAGTGTGATAGGAACTGACTCAGTAGGCCTGTTGATAGCTCTTTATTCAGACTATTTCTCACTGATACACAAGGTGAAGTTTGACAGTAACATAGTCAATGTTTTCAAAGCTGGGTTAAAATCCCTTCTGATCAAATAAACATGATCTTGGGCAGGCACGGTCATGTAGCGGTTAGCGTAACGCTATTACAGTGCAAGCAAGCCGGGTTCAATTCTGGCTGCTGTCTGTAAGGAGTTTGTACATTTTCCCTGTGTCTCTGGGTGCTCCGGTTTCCTCCCACATTCCAAAGACGTACGGATTAGGAAGTTGTGGGCATGCTATGTTGGCGCCGGAAGTGTGGCAACACTTGCGGGCTGCCTCCAGAACACTCGACGCAAAAGATGTATTTCACTGTGTGTTTCGATGTACGTGACTAATAAAGATCTTATCTTATCTTAGTCCCATCACAAAGTCAAAAGAATTTTTCATTAATTGCCCTTAAAATGTATTGGATGATCAAGCATTAATATCAAGTTGGCAGTCAAGTAGGAAGGAAAGCAAATCACTTTTGATGTAAATATTTACTATTTAAGTCTTTTAACTCCTGAGGAATGAGCAGGAGGTTCTCATGAAGAGCACTCTCACAGGGCATGGCCCAGTGTGGCGGGACGGTCTTTTTGCTATGCGCTAACTTTCCTTGTACTTCCATGTTAATGCAGAACCCATAGAAAGAATCAGAGAGGAAAGTAGGTCAAAGTGTACGCTGGGTGGCCAATCTTTATATCAGAGACACAAGAGATTCTGCAGATGTTGGAATCTGGAGCAACACTCACAAAGTACTGGAGGAACTCAGCGGGTCAGGCAGCATCTGAGGAGGGAAATGAACAGTCGACATTTCGGGTTGACACCCTTCATCAGGACTGGAAAGGAAGAGAAGCCAGAATAAGAAGGTGGGGGGAGGGGGAGGGGGAGAGGGAGGAGCACACTCAGGTAAGTGATAGGTGAGTTCAAGTGACGGGGGTAGGTAGGTGGGTGGAGGAGGGGGCCGGAAGATGTAAGAAGCCAAGAAGTACAAGAGGCAAAGGGCTGAAGAAGAAGGAATCTGGTAGGAGAGGGCAGTTGACCATGGAATAAAGGGAAGGAGGTGGGGAATAGATGGGCAGGTCATGAGGGCAGGGGAAGGGGAAGGAGAAGGGGTGAGGGGGCCCACAGGAATGAGGGAAAACAAAGGAGAGGGAGGAAAAAGAGGGGGGGAGAAGAGGGGAGGGGTTACTGGAAGGTAGTGAAATTGATGTTGAGGTTGTCAAGTTGGAGACTCCCAAGGCAGAAGATGAGGTGTTGTTCCTCCAACCTGCGTCTGGCCTCAACGTGGCAGTAGAGGAGGCCATGGATAGACATGTCACTATGGGAGTGGGATGTGGAATTGAAGTGGGTGGCCAGCGGGAGATCCTTGCTTTTATGGCAGACGGAGCAAAGGTGCTCGATGCATCACCGCATCACATTTACTGCATCACCGGATGCAGTAAATGACACCCTCGGATTCACAGTTGAAGTACTGCCTCACCTGGAAGGACTGTCTGGGGCCCTGAATGGTGGTGAGAGAGGAGGTGTAGGGGCAGGTGTAGCACTGAGTGCAGTTGCAGGGATCAGTGCCCAGAGGGTCATCAGTGGGGAGGGACGAGTGGACAAGGGAGTTGCGGAGAGAGAGATCCCTGTGGAAAGCAGAGAGAGAGGGTGAGGAGAAGATGTGCCTGGTTGTAGGAGCCCATTGGAGGTGGTGGAAGTTGCGGAGAATGATGTGTTGGATGCAGAGGCTCGTGGGGTGGTAGCTGAGGACAAGGGGAACCCTGTCCCTGTAATCAGTTATTTAAATCAGTTTGTTCAGTCTTTAAATGTTTGTTTGTGTATCTCAGAGATTATTACCATTGAATTCCGCAGCAAAATATAACTTGGTATTTCATTTCCCTGGAATGTCTTCCAGATCAACCCCAAACTTCCTCTTTGTTTCTATCTATTCTTCTCATCTATAAATCTTTATTATTGATATCGGTATTGGTATTGGTTTATTATTGTCACTTGTACCGAGGTACAGTGAAAAACTTGTCTTGCAAACCGATCGTACAGGTCAATTCATTACACAGTGCAGTTACATTGAATTAGTACAGAGTGCATTGATATAGTACAGGTAAAAACAATAACAGTACAGAGTAGAGTGTCACAGCTACAGAGAAAGTGCAGCGTATTAAGGTGCAAGGTCAAAACAAGGTAGATCGTGAGGTCATAGTCTATCTTATTGTATAAAGGAACTGTTCAATAGTCTTATCACAGTGGGATAGAAGCTGTCCTTAAGTCTGGTGGTACGTGCCCTCAGGCTCCTGTATCTTCTACCTGATGGAAGAGGAGAAAAGAGAGACTGTCCCGGGTGGGTGGGGTCTTTGACTATGCTGGCTGCTACACCAAGACAGCGAGAGGTAAAGACAGAATCCAAGGAAGGGAGACTGGTGTCCGTGATGCGCTGGGCTGTGTCCACAACTCTCTGCAGCTTCTTGCGGTCCTGGGCAGAGCAGTTGCCATTCCAAGCCATGATACATCCAGATAGGATGCTTTCTATGGTGCATTGGTAAAAGTTGGTGAGAGTCAAAGGGGACAAACCAAATTTCTTTAGCCACCTGAGGAAGTTGAGGTGCTGGTGAGCTTTCTTGGCTGTGGCATCTGCGTGATTTGACCAGGACAGGCTGTTGGAAGGTTCCTAGGAACTTGAAGTTCTCAACCCTGTCGACCTCAGCACTAATTCTTCCCACAAAAGCTGTAATGGTTTTGCTGCCTTATTCCTTCAATACTTTGCAAAAAGAAATTTATCCTAGTTCCTTAAGCATTCTCTCGCTATTAATCTCAAGGGCAAAAGCAGTAGACACATGAAAACAATTTAATACTTATCTCCCTCTGTCAAACATCATTGTGACTTGGAAATATATCACACTTCCTACACTGTCACAAGGCCTAAATCCTGGAACTTGTTCTCCAAGAGTAATGTTGGAGGGTCTTCACCAGAAGGATTGCACTGGTTCAGGTTTGGATCAGTCATGATCTAATTGAATGATGGAGCAGATGCAGGTGCAACAGTCTGATTGGACAGCTCCTGCTCCTGTTTCTTCTGTCCTTAAAGCCCATTCTCACCAACTACTGAAGGAAAAGTGAGAGATGGACCTTGCCAGCAATATCTTCATTTCATGAATGAATATGCTTAAAAACAATTTGACAACTCCTCATGGAATGTTCACATTGTACAGGCTTTAATGCACCTCGGACTAAAGCTCTGTTTCCTTTTTGAATGTGATCTGATTTTAGTCCACTCTACTTTTCTCACATGCTACTTCATCCTGCCACTAGTACCGGCTAGAATGAGCTGCCAGAAATAGTGGTTGAGGCAGGCACATTAACAACACTTTAAAGCCATCCAGATAAGTACATGGATAGGAGAGGTTTAGAGGGCTATGGGCCAAACGTGGGCTGATGGGACTAGCTCACTGGGCTACACAGACAGCATGAACGAGTTGGGCCGAAGGGCCTGTTTCCTTGTTGTATGACTCTATGAATTCCCTCTCTCTTCTTGAGCTCATCTTGCTGCACAAGAATCAATAATTCTGTTCCAATGGCAGTATAATGCACCATGCTAAAATTGCTTTGTCCCATTCTGTGAAGTACTAACAAACCAGTCCATCCAGTAGCAAGATATACATGGATATAACTTTGCTCTACCTTGAGTCATAAATCACAAGTTGACAGTATTATTACCTTCCTTCTTGCATAGTTCTGTACTCAAGGTAGACTATGTGCTTTCACCCTGTCTCTGCTCCTCATGATCCTACATACCTCGATCAGGTCACCCTTCAATCTCCTATGTTCCAGGGAATAAAGTCCTAGTCTACACAACCTCTCCTTGTAACTCAGGCCCCAAGTCCAGGTAACATCCTGGAAAATCTTTTCTGCACTCTTTCTAGTTTAATAACATCATTCCTATAACAGGGTGATCAAAACTGTGCACAATGCTCCAAGTGAGGCCTCACCAACATCTTATATAACTTCAACATAACTTCCCAGCTCTAGTCCGCATTGACTGCACACTAGCCTGTAGATTTACCACTCACTTACAAATCCAGCACCAACTACAGACTCATCATGAAGGAGATGATTGCACCCTGGATCTCTCCACCAACACTTGGCTCCTTCTACCTTTTCTGAGTGAGGTTGCAGGGATAAGTGCTGGGAGGGTCATCAGTGGGGAGGGGCGAGTGGACAAGTGAGTCATGGAGTGAACTATCCCTGCAGAAAGCAGAGGTGAGTGAAGGGGAAGATGTGCCTGGTGGTGGGATCCTGTTAGAGGTGACAGAAGTTGCGGAGAATGATGTGTTGGATGTGGAGGCTTGTGGGGTGGTAGGTATCTTTTCTACCTTCTACCTTCTCCCAGCTGCATACTCTGCGGCATTCCTGGCCCTCACCATGGACAGATCTCATCCTGCTTTCATTGTTCTGGCTTCTCCTGTGAATCACTCCACTGTTTGACTCACACCTCCATTTCTACTTAAAAGTTCTTCTTGTTTCTCATCTTCAAAACTCACTTGGACTTTGTTTACCAAAATTACCTCCCTACTAGAATTACTTTGCTTGCTTTATTCTTTAAGACTGTGAAAATATTGGACTCTTTTATTGGACATAATTTCTGTCGGATTTACTTACCAATGTTGCAGCGACTGAAGCATTTGCAACACTGCAATAGGCAGCATTGGACTGACACCCACAACATGACGTTGTCAGATTGGTATTGGTATTAGTTTATTCTTGTCACTTGTACCGAGGTATGGTGAAAAACTTGTCTTGCATACTGATCGTACAGGTCAATTCATTACACAGTGCAGTTACATTGGGTTAGTACAGAGTGCATTGAGGTACTACAGGTAAAAACAATAACAGTACAGAGTAAAGTGTCACAGCTACAGAGGAAGTGCATTGCAATAAGGTGCAAGGTCACAACAAGGTAGATAGGTTGGTAGATTGCCAGCCCTGTAAGAAGATTTAAAAGAATATTATTAGTAATAGTTAGTGACAGAGAGTTTAAATTAAAAAGTGTAGAATGATTATAGTAAGGGTAATGAGTAGATCTGTAGAGAGCAGCTCGCAACGAGTCGCCACGCTCCGGTGCCATCTACAAATAGGTGGCTAAATGTTTGGTCATAGCCAGAGGTTATTGGAGGCACCTTGAAGTTGGAAATGGTGGTAGCAAGGAAGAGGGAGTGAATTCAGGATCTGAGACTTTTGTTTTCTTTTATTTACTTCATTATTTATTGCCAATTACCTAATTGCCCCTGAGAGTTCCTTTTGGAACTGCACAGCAGTTTTGATACAACTGAATGCCTTGCTAGGCATAATCAGAGCATTAAGAGCTAAAGACAGTTGGGCAGAACACATATCAAAGGCCTAGGTTAAGAAGAACAGAAGGTTCTTAGAGAGTTGTATGGCTGGAGGAGGTAACAGTGATTGGTACCTCCAATGGATTTTGTTTGGAAGTAACCATTTTGAACCATTTAATGGATGCATTGGGAAAGCATTTTCTTTGGAATGAATTTAAATCTTTTAAAAGAAATAGTATCAGGCAAAACATGAGAAAGCTATTATCCTGAGTAACATGACATGATTCATTGGTCGACCCTTTAATGTGGCTGATAACAAGCAATGATATAAACTTTATTAGATGTTGTGATTTTTATAGGAGTTGACAAAGCAAATGGAGTCACAGAGTGAGTTTATAAATCAATCCACTCTTCACTAGCCTAAGTCAACTGAAACTTGTCGGCTGGGTTCCAGTGACCTTTTAAAAACAAGTGCTTAATGAATTTTAACCTGATAAATTTTGTTAGGTGGGTAAATCCTTGTTCAAGTTCAAGTTATACTTGATTGTCATTCACCCATATGCTACAAAACGATATGGAGGAACGAAATGTCATTTCCCCCAGACTCACACAACAGAGGACATACATAGAACAGAGGACATACAATAAACACAGACAGAAAAATTGTGCAAGTACAAATAGTGCAAAAAACAGTATATACAGAATACAAAATTAGTGCAGGGTTAGTGCAAAACCAAGTTGGATGAAGAAAATACAGAACTCAGTGTGTTGCACTAAGTGTATAAACATCTTCAGCAGCAGCCAAAGTTCTTATACGCCGTTGTGCAAACCAGGGCTTTTGACGCAGCATTTGTCTGAAACTGCCTCCAGGGTATTCAGGAGCCTGACAGCCTGGGGGAAGAAACTGTTGTACAGTCTAGTAGTTCTGGCCCAGATGCTCCAGTACTGCTTGCCAGACGGGTACTTATCAAACTGGTACTGCCTGTTTTCTCCATAGTATGAGTGTTTCAGTCTGTGCCACTGGGAACAAAACTGCTACTGGGTCAGACTTGCTGAAGCCATTTTACGTACAACTTCAGCTTGGGCCTCTTTCCCTGAAATTTCACCCTCTCCCCCCATTCCCCACCACCACCCCTCACTCTCTAATTACAAGTTCCCGCGATGGCTCCGACGATTTACACACCGAACCTTTCTGTAGGTGGGCACAGGGAATGAAATGTAAGTTGTGACCATTGCAGTGGCTGACATTGGAGTGAAGACTCAGGACTCCTGCTGCCTCATTGGAAGTCTCCCTTCCAGTGGTGGAAGGCTTGAAGGGCTGGTGCCCATGGACAGAGAGAACATTGGACCAATTCAATGCCAGTGCTGAGGGTGACCGTTGATAGTTCTGGCTGCTTCCCTTGAGTTGATTTGGTCATTGAATGGTATTCATTTGTTTCAGGACGTGAGTTATTGGTATTGGTATTGGTTTATTATTGTCACTTGTACCGAGGTACAGTGAAAAGCTTGTCTTACAAACCGATCGTATAGGTCAATTCGTTACACAGTGCAGTTACATTGAGTTAGTACAGAGTGCATTGATGTAGTACAGGTTTGCTCCTCCACTTTATTTGTGGTCATACTCCCTTTCTGGGGTACACACAATCATCTGGATGGTAGCTGTGTGACCTTCTATCAGATCCTATGTTCCTGCTTTCCATCGGAGTTACCTATTGTGAAGGTTATCCAGATCTGTACAAAACCAGATAGCTGGGAACCAAGGCTGTACCAACACCGCCGAGTGTTTTCTATATTTAGCAGCAAACAAGGCACTGGAGGAACCCAGCAGGTCAAGCAGCACTTCTGGAGGGAAATGGACAGTCAATGTTTCAGGTCGAGACCCTTCATCTGGACTGAAAGATAGAGGGGAGATAGCCGGTATAAAAAGGTGAGGGGAAGGGTTGGAGCAAGAGCTGGCAGGTGATAGGTGGATCCAGGTGAGGAGGGGTGATGGGCAGGTGGGGGAGGGGAGAGTGGGAATAGTGACAGAGGCTGGGAGGTGATGGGTGGAGGTGGCAGAGGGTCACAGGAGAGGAAGGTGGAGCTTGGAACCAAGTGAGGGAGGTGAGGAGGGCAGAGGGGAGCAGTGGGGGGGAGGGGACCCAGTGGGGGGGAGGGGACCCAGTGGGGGGGAGGGGACCCAGTGGGAGGAGTGTGTGGGTGATGGGCAAATAGAGAGGGTGGAGGAGGGGAAAGAAACAAGGTGATTGGGGGGGTTGGGTGAGTGTAGGAGGAACTGGGCAGATCAGGAGGAGAGAGAAGAGGGACAGAGGGGGAGCAGGTTACCTAAAATTGGAGAATTCAATGTCCATGCTGCCAGGGTGTAGACGACCCAGGCAGGATATGAGGTGCTATTCCTCTAGTTTGTGCTTAGCCTCACCCTGGCAGTGTAAGAGGCTGAGGACGGACATGTCGCTGTGGGAATGGGGAGGAGAATTAAAGTTTCTAGCAGCCTGGAGATCCAGGAGACTTCGACGGACAGAGCGAAGGTGCTCAGTAAGGCGGTTGCCTCGTTGGTGCCTAGTCTCACCAATGTAGAGGTGGCCACATTGGGGACATCGGATGCAATAAGCAAGGCTGAAGTGCCTGCTTCACCTGGAAGGACTCTTCAGAACTATACTTAGCATTTCATAACAACAGATTAAGCCCATTAAGTCTATGTCAACTCTCAAAGCAGTCCTATTAATCCCATTCACCCACTTATTTCTCTGCAACATATTCCCTCTCATGCCCATGAGCAACACCCCCCTCCTCCTACTCCTCAATCCTCCTGATACCCACCTACACCAGGGGCAATTTACAGTCGCCAGCTAACTTAACCTTGGGAAATCCCACAGGCATGAAATAAAGTGCAACCTCCACACGAACACCTTCAGAGATTAAAATCGAACCTGGGCTGCTCGAGCTGCACTACCTGAAGGTCCACTCAGACTCTATCATACCTTTATTGCTCTAGCATCTTCTCCTAAGAATCTCCTCAGATGTCCACCATCACTTACCAGCATGGAGAGAGAAGAAGTAACATCTTGAGTTAAATCTGAAGAATCATTCACCAGTGGGGAAACCTGGGCTCACGATGTTTATGGCAATTCAACCCAGGAAAATGATCATTACCATTGAATTGTTTCGGAGTCAAGACAATTACAAGCCATTACCTCAAAAAAACACCTTTATAAATCGCATGAGGGAAAGGGCTAATTTTGAAAGGATTAATATTTTAAAATACTACATATTAATGCCTTTAAAATTTGACAAATATGCTAAAATAAAATAAAAAGCTAGAAATTTCTTCCACATGCAAAGTTATATAAGTATATATATAAAAATTCATATGCTACATTTTCAATAGAATTAAACTAACGTTCTATTCCAGTTCTATCCTTCACCTGTTGCTATTTTCCTGGTCTATCTTCTCACTGGTAGAGTTGATTATTGTGCAGTAGGTTTAACTTCTCCTAAGGTCTTTGAATTCACCCGAACCAACCCCCAGTGATGTTACCTTCAGGCATGGGGCAATCTCTGAATGATGTGCTGATGATTCCTGCCTCTATATCTTCATCACTTCTCAAACCCAACAGTATTCTGGGATAATCTTCACAAAATGGACTTCAGTTTGTCCAGTTAAAGTCTTGACACTCAAGGCAGGCATTGGTAACATTTAGAATTTATTGAACTGTGCAAAAATCAAACTGGTTCACTAGGATATGGTCATTTGTGACAACCATTTAATGATAATGGCAAAGGGTTAGAAAGTTATAGATGCAAACAACAGATAAAAAGGCTCTCTGACCCATCATTTCAATGCCAAACTTCATGTACCTACACGGTAGTGTAGTGGTTAACGTAATACTATTACAGACCCAGCAACCCGGGTTCTGTAAGGCGTTTCTACATTCTCCCCGTGTGTCTGCGTGGGTTTCCTCCGGGTGCTCAGGTTTCCTCCTACCTTCCAAAGACGTACAGGTTAGGAGCTGTGGACATGCTATGTTGACGTCGGAAGCGTGGTGACACTTGCGGGCTGCCCCCAGCACATTCTCAGTAACACAAAAAGATGCATTTTACTGCGTGTTTCAAAGCACATGTGACTAATAAATACTCATCACATTTACCAGCACTTGATCCGTAGCCTCCTAAACCTTGGTAATTCAAGTGCTCATCTGCCTACATCTTAAATATTGCGACAGTATCTGCCTCTGTCACTCACTGAATCATTGGTTCTTAACACTACCTTAAATGACTTGGTCAGGGAGTAGGCTGACCAAAGAATGCAGTGGTTTCCATAGCACAGAAGAGGAAACTTGTCTTTTCAGTGGAAACAGGAATGAGTAGTAAAAACTCTTACAATGCCTGAACATCCCAAATATAAATATAAAATTATGTTTGTTGTATCCACCAAAATTTGCTCCAGTTTGAGATCTAGAAGAATAAAGCCATTGTTAAGAACTCTACTCCATTTCCATGGACTCTCTTGTGTCTCCATTGCCATGGTATTGGTATTGGTTTATTATTGTCACTTGTACCGAGGTACAGTGAAAAACTTGTCTTGCACACCGATCGTACAGGTCAATTCATTACACAGTGCAGTTACATTGGGTTAGTACAGAGTGCATTGAGGTAGTACAGGTAAAAACAATAACAGTACAGAGTAAAGTGTCACAGCTACAGAGAAAGTGCAGAGCAATAAGGTGCAAGGTCACAACGAGGTAAATCGTGAGGTCAGAGTCCATCTCATTGTATAAGGGAACCGTTCAATAGTCTTATCACAGTGGGGTAGAAGATGTCCTTAAGTCTGGTGGTACGTGCCCTCAGTTTGGAGTGTTCAGGACCAGACTCTGAGATTAGGGTTGAATATCATCTTTTTTTCTTCATCATTGACACAGGAGTCCACTAATTTATTTCTACCTTACTCGCACTCTTTCCAAAACACATTAGCAATCTCGTCATCTTCAGCTTCAATATTTGGTTACCTGATTTACCCTACATTACCCAAACCATTCTACTGAAGTAGTTCTGGCTGGGTAGGAGTACGAGGTTGTCTCATCTGAAGTACACTATATAAATCTATCAGAATTCGCGGCCATTGATTCCTGTTGTCAACACGTACACAGTGTTAGAAACGTTCAATGTAATGTCATAGTTCTCCAAATTGAGAATTAAATTCCAGGTTATGAGTGCAGACCCAGTCATCACTGTGCTGTAATTTTATTCCAGGTGAAGTATTAGATTTTTCTATTGTGTCATTGGATGTTAAGTTTTTGCAGACATATTTAACCTCTCCCTGCTTCAGTCTCAGGTTCCCACCTGTTTTAAGAACACCACTATCATCCCGATACCAAAGAAAAGCAAGGAAACATGCCTTGATGACTACCACCATCATGAAGTGCTTTGAGAGGCTGGTCATGGCACGCATCAACTCCAGCCTCCCAGACAACCTCGACCCACTGTAATTTGCCTACCGCCATAACAGGTCTACAGCGGACGCCATCTCCCTGGCCCTACACTCATCTCTGGAGCATCTGGACAGCAATGGCACGTACGTCAGACTATTGTTTATTGACTACAGCTCCACCTTCAACACTATAATTCGAAGCAAACTAATCACCAAACTCTGAGAACTGGGACTCAACACCTCCTTCTGCAACTGGATCCTTCACTTTCTGACCAACAGACCGCAATCAGTGAGGATAGGCAGCAATACCTCCAGCATGATTATTCTCAACACTGGTGCCCCATATGCCTGCATCTCCAGCTCTCTACTCTACTCCCTATATACTCATGACTGTGTGGCCAGATTCTGCTCCAACTCCATCTACGAGTTTGCAGATGATACCACCATAGTAGGCCGTATCTCAAATAATGATGAGTCAGAGTACAGGAAGCAGATAGAGAGTTTAGTGACATGGTATCATGACAACAGCCTTTCCCTCAATGTTAGCAAAACAAAAGAGCTGGTCATTGACTTCAGGAAAGGGGGCGGTGTACATGTACCTGTCTACATCAATGGTGCTGAGGTCAAGAGGGTTGAGAGCTTCAGGTTCCGAGGAGTGAACATCACCACAGCCTGTCCTGGTCCAACCACATAGACGCCAAGGCCAAGGAAGCTCTCCTGCACCTCTACTTCCTCAGGAGGCTAAAGAAATTTGGTATGTCCCCTTTGACACTCACCAACTTTTATCAGTGCACCATAGAAACCATCCTATCTGGATGCATCAAGGCTTGGTACAGCAACTGCTCTGCCCAGGACCACAAAAAACTGCAGAGAGTTGTGGGCACAGCCCAGTGTGTCACGGAAACCAGCCTCCCCTCCATGGACTCTGTCTTTACTTCTCGTTGCCTTGGTGTAGCAGCCAGCATAATCAAAGACCCCACCCACCCCGGACCTTCTCCCTTCTCTCCTCTCCCATCAGGCAGAGGGCACATACCACTAGGCTCAAGGACAGCTTCTGTCCCACTGTGATAAGACTATTGTACGGTTCCCTTATACGATGAGTTGGACTCTAGACCTCACAATCTACCTTGTTGTGACGTTGCACCTTATTGTCTACCTCAATGCACTTCTCTGTAGCTGTGACCCTTTACTCTGTACTCTGTTATTGTTTTTTTACCTGTACTACCTCAATGCACCGTGTACTAACTCAATGAATCTGCACTGTTTAATGAATTGATCTGTACAAATGGTATGCAAGACAAGTTTTTCACTGTATCTCGGTACATGTGACAATAATAAACCAATACCAAGTTATTATTTAAGAACTGAAATTAAACTTTTCTACCCATCTTTGTTTCTTATCTTCAGTTATCAGAACTTCTCGACTGCTATATCTACCAGCTTTACACTAAGGTGACAGTAAGGCTTGAGTATGGTAAATGTCAGTTGAGAATCAGATCCTTTTTGAAGTGACTAATGCTCTTCCAAGTGCCAAGAAGTGCAGAGATAATTATTGATGAGTTGGATTCAGCTCAGTTTCCTGCCTCTACACTTCTTTTTGATAGAGAGACTGAAATGTTTGGAGAGTTTAGATGAATTTGTCTGCAGGTCACTGAATGTGGATATTCCATTATTTCAGCTGAATGGAAAGTATAGATGCAAGAGTTATACAGAAAAAAATCAGACTTTGCACTTCCGTATCACTTTTCATGACCTCAGGAACGCCCAAAGCAGTTTGCAATCAATTCATGGCTTTTAAAATGTCGTCACTACTGCATTGTTGGCAACCCAACTCCAATTAGCAGATAGGAAGGTCTCATAAACAACAATAAGATAATAACTAGTTTTCATATCATTAACTGAAGGATAATTACTTGCAGGATAAAGAACAGTGTAGTGCACCCTCAATGCTCGCTGGATCCTACATTTTATCTTTGAGTCCATTGAATGGGAGCTGAACCCTCAGAGTTATAAATGCGACCCATTAATCCATTGGTGACTCATCTGTCGGAGATGATTTTTTTTTTGAATAAGGCAATAGTTCAGCTCATTTGTACAGTCAAGATTTACACTAGTGGTTATGAGGTTGAAACCTTTACCTTAATGAGAGTGTCCTTGTGTCTAGAAAGGTGTGGACAGCAAAGCTTGAGTGCAAACATTTACAAGCATAAATCAAATCAGTTGTTATAAAAGGATCAATCTCTGACCTAAAGTGTCTCAAAACCTCTGTGAATGCAAAAGATTCCATTGTTCTCAGAATATTCCTGCTACCCTATGCAATATTTATCTCCTAGTCCAACAGTTAAAGCCACATGTCTGGTAATAATCCCATTTTTTGTAGAATCTGTGCACTTGGGCCACTGTGCTTCTAAATTGTAGCAGTGACAACAATTTAAAAAGTGTGGAGCTTTATATAAAGTTGTGCAAAGCACTTTGGGGGGTCCTGCGGTGAGAAAAGATCCATAGGAATGCAACTCCATTCTTTTTTCCTGGCACTTAATAAAGCCTACAAACCATTCGGTAGAGTCAATACTGAGATCGAGCATCTCTTATATTCCATTCCTTCCATTTTAAGTCTTCCCATCAGTGCTTTGAATGCAAGCTGCTGCATTTGATGGCCATATTATTTGCTATTGTTTGTGGTTGTTGAATCCAATTGTATTCTTCACAAATTAATGACATTGAATACCCTTTCTGTGCTCAATCATCTTGCAGGATGATATCTTTATTAGTCACATGTATAAAGAAACACACAGTGAAATGCATCTTTTGTGTAGAGTGTTCTGGGGGCAGCGCACAAGTGTCACCACTCCTCCAGCGTCAACATAGCATACCCACAGCTCCTTACCCGTATGTCTTTGGAATGTGGGAGGAAACTGGAGCACCCGGAGGAAACCCATGCAGACACAGAGGGAGAACATACAATCTCCTTATAGACAGTGGCTGGAATTGAACCTGGGTCACTGGCACTGTAATAGCGTTACGCGAACCGCTACACTACCGTGCCTGCTATATTTCACAAAATACCATCAATAATTCAATTATGGAACTCACAAACTCATAAAGCATGGAGACAGGCCCTTCGGTCCACTAAATTGGCACCCATTTACACTAATCCTGCACTAATCCCATTTTATTCTTCCCACATTTTAATCAATGATCCCTTTATTCTACCATTCACCTAGATCTACATACTAGGGGCAATTTACAGTGGCCCATTAACCTACCAACAGTCATGTCTTTGGGACGTGGGAGGAACCGAAGCACCCAGGGGAAACCCATGTGGGCGCAGGCAGAGCGTGTATACTTCACACAGACAGCACTGGAGGTTAGGATTGAACCCACGATGGTGAAGCTCTGAGGCAGCAGTTCCACCAGCTGAGACACAAGAGATTCTGCAGATGCTGGAATCTGGAGCAACACTCACAAAATGCTGGAGGAACTCAGCAGGTCAGGCAGCATCTATGGAGGGAAATAAACAGTTGATGTTTCAGGCCGAGAACCTTCATCTGGACTGGAAAGGAAGAGGGCAGAAGCCAGAATAAGAATGTGGGGGGAGGGGGAGGAGCACACGCAGGGCAGGGGACAGGTGGGTCTAGGTGAGAGGGGGAAGGTAGGAGGGTGGGGGAGGGGGCATGAAAGGGAGTGATGTAAGAAGCTGGGAGGTGATAGGTGGAAGAGGCAAAGGTGGGTAGAAAAGGCGTGTAAAGGCGTGTAAAGGCGTGTAAGGGTGTGTAAATGTGTAAAGGTGTGTAAAGGCATGTAAAAGCATGTAAAAGCGTGTAAAGGTGTGTAAAGGCGTGTAAAGTCATGCTTCCACATATCACCTGAACATGATGAATGTCCGATATCTGATTTTGTTGCAGTCCTGATGAGACTGAGTGTCCCTGAGTTAAAGTAAACTTCAAGTTACGGTCAAAAGCAGAGAACTCCAGCAGATGGAAATCTGAATAATAAATAGAAATTGATAAACAAGACCTCAAAATATCAGGTTTTGATACCTACCAAGAATATAAAGGGACTGTTGATTTTGATTACACTAATAAATGGAAGGAAAATAGATCTTGCTGCATTATAATAAATTCACGGAGCACAACCACGCTCCAGCACATTGATTGGTGGAAACATTGAGCTAATTCTCATCCTTGTTTTCAAGTCCTTCCACAATCATGTCCTTCTGTGTTTCTGTGACCACTTGCCCTACAGTCTTTTGCTGTACCTGTACTCTCCTGTGTTGCTCTGATTCGGGTCTCTTCTCCAGTCCAGATTTTAGTTCCACCATTGGTGGCTGTGACATCAGATGCCCGGGCCCCAAGCTCTGGAAATTCCTCCCTAAAACACTTACTCTCCTCCAATCATTTTTGGTATATCTGCCCAGAGAGTTGTCGACACAGCTCTGCACATCACGGAAACCAGCCTCTCCTCCGTGGACTCTGTCCAAACTTCTTGCTGCCTCAGTAAAGCAGCCAGCATAATCAAAGACCCCACCCACCCTGGACATTCTCTCTTCTCCCCTCTCCCATTGTGCAGAAGATACAAAAGCCTGAAAGGATGTACCACTAGACTCAAGGACTCTAAATTTGGCCTCACCAATTTATTGCTTGAATATAATTTTCTTCTGGAGTAGAACATAATTGTGAAGTATTCTGACTGAATCACATCACTTTGGAAACTTGTTTGTGCAGGACCTGGTTTACTCTTCACATCTAAAGAAGTGCGGGTTGGTTGGTAATATGGTCACTGTAAATTGTCCATAATCCTCCTCTAACCCATTTTGTTCTCTTCCCCTCCATTTCTGTCAACTGTCCCCACACCCCACCAAAAAAATTCTACCATTCACCCACACACAACAGTATCGTGGGTGTACCCACACCTCAAGGACTGAATGGTTCAAGAAGGCAGCTCACCACCACTTTCTCAGGGGGCAACTGGGGTTGGGCTTGGTCTGCGGAGCTTTCATTCCTTGAGTGAATGTAAAAAAAGACATGGCAATCATAATTTATCACCCGCTCTACCACTCTCAAACTAATATGGCAGGGGGATGGGAATCCATGCAGAAAGACAGAGGGAAGCAAAGCAGAGACCAGAGCAAAAGTTGGAAAAGAGAAAAGTAAGAGTGGAGGACAGAAACGTCAAATGCAAAGGACACAAAGGTTACTCAATTCTAAAAGGGACAATGAATGTAAGGGCACTTTATCTGAATGCCCATAGTATTCGAAACAAGGTCAGTAAACTTGTGGCAAAAATCAGTACCAAGGGCTCTGATTTAGTGGCCGTTACAGAAACGTGGTTGCAGGGTGGAGGTGAGTGGGAATTAAATATCCAAGGGTATCGGGTAATATGGAAGGATAGGCAGGAAGGTAAGGGAGGTGGGGTAGTGCTCTTAATTAAGGATGAGATCAGGGCAGTAGTGAGAGATGATATAAGATCTAAGGAGCCGAATGTTGAGTCCACAGAAACGTGGTTGCAGGGTGGAGGTGAGTGGGAATTAAATATCCAAGGGTATCGGGTAATATGGAAGGATAGGCAGGAAGGTAAGGGAGGTGGGGTAGTGCTCTTAATTAAGGATGAGATCAGGGCAGTAGTGAGAGATGATATAAGATCTAAGGAGCCGAATGTTGAGTCCACAGAAACGTGGTTGCAGGGTGGAGGTGAGTGGGAATTAAATATCCAAGGGTATCGGGTAATATGGAAGGATAGGCAGGAAGGTAAGGGAGGTGGGGTAGTGCTCTTAATTAAGGATGAGATCAGGGCAGTAGTGAGAGATGATATAAGATCTAAGGAGCCGAATGTTGAGTCCATCTGGGTAGAGATTAGGAATAGTAAAGGGGAAAAATCACTGGTGGGAGTTGTCTATAGGCCACCGAATAATAACATTATGGTGGCACAGGCAATAAACCAGGAAATATCTGATGCATGTAAGAATGGAACGGCAGTTGTCATGGGGGATTTTAACTTCCACATAGACTGGGTGAATCAAGTTGGTCGAGGCAGTCTTGAGGAGAACTTCATGGAGTACATCTGTGATAGCTTTCTTGAACAGCATGTTAGTGAACCTACAAGGGAAAATGCTATCTTGGACTTGGTCCTGTGAAATGAAACAGATAAAGTTAACAATCTTGCACTTAGGGATCCTCTTGGAAAGAGTGACCACAGTATGATTGTACTTCTCATACAAATGGAGGGTGGTTCAATCTAAAACCAGTGCATTATGCCTAAACAAGGGAGACTACAACAGGATGAGGGAGGAGTTGGATAGCGTGACTGGGAACACAGGCTACATGGTGGGACAGTTGAGGAACAGTGGAAGACTTTCAAAGAGATTTTCACTGTGCTCAACAAAAGTATATTCCAGTTAAAAGCAAGGACAGTAAGGCTGGGGAGAGCCAGCCTTGGACAACTAAGGAAATAAAAGAAGGCATCAAGCTAAAAGCTCATGCATACAAAGTCACCAAGAGTAGTGGGAGACTGGAAGACTGGAAAACTTTAAAAAGCAACAAAGAACCACTAAGCAAGAAATAAGGAAGAGGAAGATGGATTCTGAAAGTAAACTAGCACAAAGTATAAAAACAGGTGGTAAATTCTTTTATAATTATTTAAAGCGGAAAAGGGTGGCTAAAATGAGCATAGTTTCCTTGGAAGATGAGAAGGGGGAATTAATATTGGGTAATGTGAAAATGGCTGAACCCTTGAACCACTATTTTTCTTCAGTCTTCACGGTGGAGGACATGTCTAATATGCCAAAGAGAGATGTTTTGGGTGCGATGGGAGGTGAGGACCTCAATACAATCGCTGTCACTAAAAAAGTAGTGATGAGCAAACTAGTGGGCCTAAAGGTAGACAGGTCCCCTGGTTTTGATGGGATGCATCCCAGGGTCCTGAAAGAAATGGCAGAAGTTATAGTAGAGGCATTTGTGATAATTTACCAAAATTCTCTGGATACTGGGCAGGTGCTGGCAGATTAGAAAACAACAAATGTCACTCTACTGTTTAAAAAAGGATGTAGGCAAAAGGCAGGTAACTATAGGCCAGTTAGCTTAACGTCTGTCATTGGGAAAATGCTTGAAGCTATCATAAAGGAAGGAATAGCGAGACATCTGGCTAGAAGTGGTTCCATCAGGCAGACACAGCAGGGATTCAGGAAGAGCAGGTCCCGTTTGACAAACTTACTGGAGTTCTTTGAGGATATAATGAGCGCAGTGGATAGAGGGGAACAGATGGATGCTGCATACTTGGATTTCCAAAAGGTGTTTGATAAGGTGCCGCATAAAAGACTTATCCAGAAGATAAGGATGCATGGAGTTGGGGGATGGATGGATAAAAGATTGGTTAACCAATAGAAGGCAGAAAGTTGGGATAAATGAGTGTTTCTCTGGCTGGGAATCAGTAGAGTGTCACAGGGGTCGGTGCTGGGCCTGCAAATGTTCATGATGTACATTAATGATTTGGAAGAGGGGACCGAGTGTAATGTATCTAAGTTTGCTGACGACACTAAATTGAGTGGAAAAGCAAATTGTGCAGAGGATGCGGAGAGTCTCCAGATAGAGACAGGTTAAATGAGTGGGTAAGGGTCTGGCAGATGGAGTACAATGTTGGTAAATGCGAGGTCATCCACTTTGGAAGGCAAAATAGAAGATCCGATTATTATTTAAATGGTGAAAGATTGCAGCATGCTGCTGTGCAGAGGGACTTGGGAGTGCTTGTGCATGAATCGCAAAAGGTTGGTTTGCAGGTGCAACAGGTTCTCAAGAAGGCAAATGGAATGTTGGCCTTCATTGCTGGAGGGATTGTATTTAAGAGCAGGGAGGTTATACTGCAACTGTACAGGGTACTGGTGAGGCTGCACCTGGAGTACTGCATGCATTTCTGGTCTCCTTACTTGAGGAAGGATACACTGGCTTTGGAGGTGATGCAGAGGAGGTTCACCGGGCTGATTCTGGAGATGAAGGGTTTAGCCTATAAAGAGAGATTGAATCGCCTGGGACTATAATTGCTGTAATTCAGAAGAATGAGAGGGGATCTTATAGAAACATATAAAATTATGAAAGGGACAGATAAGATAGAGGCAGGAAGGTTGTTTCCACTGGTAGGTGAGACTAGAACTAGGGGACAAAGCCTCAAGGTTCGGTGGAGTAGATTTAGGATGGAGATGAGGAGGAACTGCTTTTCCCAGAGAGTAGTGAATCTGTGGAATTCTCTGCCCTGGGAAGCAGTGGAGGCTACCTCATTAAATATATTTAAGACACAGTTAGATAGATTTTTCCATAGTCGGGGAATTAAGGGTTATGAGGAAAAGGCAGGTAGGTGGATCTGAGTCCACGGCCAGATCAGCCATGATCTTATTGAATGGTGGAGTAGGGATCCACGGGCCAGATGGCCTCCTCCTGCTCCAATTTCTTATGTTCTTTTGTTTTTATGAAGGGTCTCAACCCAAAATATCGACTGTTTATTTCCCTCTATAGATGCTGCGGACGTGCTGAGTTTCTCCAGCATTTTGTGGAGGCATGGCCATTCAGTGGTTCTTTCTGCCAGTCACTCCCTCTTTGTTAATCAACTTGTCTCCTTGTCTCCCCCCAGTCCCAGACCTTCCCTTCTGATTCCTCTTACCCTCCCCACTTCCTCAACATTCTGACAATCGTTTCATCTTCGCCCTTTGTCCAGTTCTGATGAAAGTTTATCCCTTGTGAGCAATGGCTTGGATTACACTGAGACAGAACTGGTGAGTCCATAGTGATGGACCGGTTCACTGCAGTGCATGCATTCATGCAGTTCTGGACTTTGGAACCTGCGTACTTCAGCAGGGAAGCAAGGAACATGTTGTGGTTCAGAATTCCCCTACGTTGGTATTGAAATTGGTTTATTATTGTCACTTGTACCGAGGTACAGTGAAAAACTTGTCTTGCATTCCATTCGTACAGTTCAATTCATTACACAGTGCATTGAGGTAGTACAGGGTAAAAGCAATAGCAGAATACAGAGTAAAGTGTCACAGCTACAGGGAAGTGCAGTGCAGGTAGACAATAAGGTGCAAGGTCATAACGAGGTAGATTATGAGGTCAAGAGTCCATCTCATCGTATAAGGGAACCGTTCAATAGTCTTATGATAGCAGGATAGAAGCTGTCCTTGAGCCTGGTGGTATGTGCCCTCAGGCTTCTGTATCTTCTGCCTGATGGGAGAGGGGAGAAGAGAGAATGTTCTGGGTTGTGTGATCTTTGATTATGCTGGCTACTTCATCAAGGCAGCGAGAGGTAGAGACAGAGTCCATGGAGGGGAGGCTGGTTTCCATGATGTGCTGGGCTGTGTCCACAACTCTCTGGAGTTTCTTGCGGTCCTGGGCAGAACAGTTGCCGTACCAAGCCGTGATGCATCCAGATAGGATGTTTTCTATGGTGCATTGATAAAAGTTGGTGAGTGTCAAAGGGAACATACCAAATTTCTTTAGCCTCCTAAGGAAGTAGGGGTGTTGGTGAGCTTTCTTGGCTGTGGCATCTACGTGATTGGACCAGGACAGGCTATTCATGATATTCCCCCACATATGACCTGCTACACTCCTGCTGCACTCACCACTGAGTCTGAAGTGTTGCGTTCATCACTGAGCTGCCCCTCTGGCCCCTTGTGAAGAACTGAGGAAAGGAAGTTTAGTTAAAGTTTCTTTGGTGCGTATTTATATTTTAAGGTAATTAACAGCATTTATTCATTCAAGGAGATGTGGGATTCACAGGCTGCCGGCTTTTATTTACCCATCCCAAGTTGCCCTTGAGAAGGTGGTGGTGAGCTGCCTTCTTGAACCACTGCAGTCCTTGAGGTGTGGGTACACCCACAGTGCTGTTAGGGAGGGAGTTCCAGGATTTTGACCCAGTGATGGTGAAGGAACTACGATATATTTCCAAGTCTGGATGGTGTGTGGCTTGGAGGGCAACTTCCAGGGGGTGGTGTCCCCTGTGCTTCTGCTGCCCTTGTTGGTAGAGGTGGCGGGTTTGGAAGGTCCAGTCTCAGGAGTCTTGGTGAGTTGCTGCAGCTCATCCTGTAGATGGTACAAACTGCAGCTACTGTGCGTCAGTGGTGGAGTGAGTGAATGGGTGTGGACGGGGTGCCTATCAAGTGGGCTGCCACGTACTGTATGGTGTCAGCTTCTTGAGTGTTGTTGAAGCTGCACTCACCCGGGCAAGTGAGAGTGTCCCATCACTCTCCTGACTTGTGCCTTGTAGATGGGGGACAGGCTTTGCGGAGTTCGGAGGCGAGTTACTCACCGCAGGGTTCCCAACCTCTGACCTGCTCTTGTTACCACAGTGTGTATATGGCTACTCCAGTTCAGTGATAGCCCCCAGGATATTGACAGTGGGGGATTCAGTGATGGAAATGCCATCGAATGTCAGGGGGTGATAGCTGGGTTTTCTCCTGTTGGATTTCATCATTGCCTGGCACTTGTATGATGCTTTTAAAGACATTTATAATTTTTAATTTTTTTTCTCTCAAAATGTTAAACTTTTGTCCAAATGCCACTGATCATCAGGGTGGGAGAGACCGTTGCCGGGGTGATCTGTCAGAAGGCTATCAGAGTGGTCTGTGGACGGGACTTTGTTCCGACTGCCTGTGGCCTGGTTGCACTTGTGGTTCACCAACTATTGTAGCAGCCTGTAGTGACAAACAACAGTGCATTGGGAGCAGCGCGGCTGTGGGTGTAATCCGGCTTGGTTGTTCTTCTCCCTCTCACCATAGGTACTGTTCGGCCTGGTGTGTGTTTGCAGCAGTCTCTGTTAACTCGCATGTGTCCACATCTACAGTAGTTTGCTTTGAGCTCAATAAGTTATCACACAAGTATCTGCTCATAGAAATTTCAATTTTTTTCAATGATGTACTACCTAAAATTTCATCCTAAAATAATGTTATCTTTTAACATTTTTATTGGTCGATAATTGTGGGAGATTCTTCTACAACACAATTATGGATGAGATTTGATTAACAAAGCCCAGTTTAAACAGTAGTAACAAAGATACTGTATGTAAATCAGTGACACTGTTTCTTCTCTCTTGTGAAGTTTATGCAGGTCTATGTAATTTAATGTTCAATTCTCAACCGACATCATGGAAGTAGAGATTAGAACATAAAGTCCCTATTGGAACATAACCACAGACATCGAAACATGTTGTAGTAAGCTACAAATTAAATCCTTGAATTAACAAAAACAACAACATATGTTTTGTTCCATCTGACAGTTGATTTTAATTACAGAGTGCCTCTTCCAAATTTGTGAGTCATATATATATTTTATTGCTAAGATTTATTGTGCCTTCACTTTCATCTCAGAAAATAAACAAGAAATTTTCTGGTTTTCAGTGATCGTTCATTATGTTGAAGTTTTTTATATCGAATAAGATGCTCCCAAGTGATTCTCCAAGTAATGAATTTCTGATCTAGTCACCAGAGAGCCACATTAGTTGAGATAGTGATTTACAATAAAGACAAAATTTAACCACCCAATTAATTAGTTGCGCACATTCACCAAAGGTACATAGCAAAACTTTAAAAACTTTTAAACTTTATTTATACAGCACAATAACAGGCCCTTCCGGCCAAACGAGCTTGCGCAGCCCAATTACACCCATGTTAACCTTCTAATCCATACGTCTTTGGAATGTGGGAGGAAACCGGAGCACCCAGAAGAAACCCACGCAGACACGGGGAGAATGTACAAACTCTTTACAGACAACAGCGGGTATTGAACCCCAAATGCTGGCACTGTAATAGCATTACGCTAACCACTACACTACCGTGCCACCCCAGTAGCTGTGTATTATGTAATATTTAGGATGCACCATACCTGTCTATAGAATGCTCTGCAATAATCTATAGTGTTTTCAACAATGAACAATAGGACTCACACCATGAATCTATGAGGCCCACCATTTAGAACATAGAACATAGAACAATTAGAGCACAATTCAGGCCTTTTGGCCCACAAAGCTGTGCCAAACATGTCCCTACCTTAGAAATTACTAGGTTTACCCATAACCCTCTATTTTACCCAGCTCCATATACCTATCTAAAAGTCTCTTGAAAGACCCTATCATATCAGCCTCCACCACCATCTCCGACAGCCCATTCCACACACTCACCACTCTCTGAGTGAAAAACTTACCCCTGACATCTCCTCTATATCTACTCCCCAGCACCTTAAACCTATGTCCTCTTGTGGCCACCAATTCAGCCCTGGGGAAAAGCCTCTGACTATCTACCCTATCAATACCTCTCATCATCTTATACACCTCTATCAGGTCCCCCCTCATCCTCCGTCTCTCCAAGGAGAAAAGGCCGAGTTCCCTCAACCTGCTTTCATAACACATGCTCCGCATCCCAGGCAGCATCCTTGTAAATCTCCTCTGCAGCCTCTCTATGGCTTCCACATCTTTCTTGTAGTGAGGCAACCAGAAATGAGCACAGTACTCCGTGGGGTCTGACCAGGGACCTATATAGCTGCAACAATACCTCCCGGCTCCTAAATTCAATTCCCCGATTGATGAAGGACAATACACCATATGCCTTCTTAAGCACAGAGTCAACCTGCGCAGCAGCTTTGAGTGTCACTTTGATTCTATAAGACAATAATAATCTATAGGATGCATAATTGAAGTCTCCAGGGAACACCACAGTGATCTATTGCATGAAGAGCAAGATTTCAGAGGGTGCATAACAGTTTATTGGATGTGCAATGTAAATGTATGGTACACAACAATAAACTGTAGGGTGCACCTTGGAACTCCTTAAGATACACAATAGCAAACTATTGGATGGATAACAAAGGCAAAGTCAGAGTCGAGTTTATTGTCAGATGCACAAGTCCATGTGTGCACAGGTGCAATGAAAAACTTACTTGCAGCAGTATTACAGGTACATAGTATCATGTAAGGAACATTCACAAGAAAAACGTAAATTAAACATTAGGAACAAACAAAAGTGACCGAAGTGGTCATAGTATTGCTGATTAGGGTTGTGCAGGTTGGCTCCAGAACTGAATGGTTGAAGGGAGGTAATTGTTCTTGAACCTCGTGTGTGGGAATTGGAGCTCTGTACCTCCTGCCCGATGGGAGCTGCAAGAAGATGGCATGGCCTGGATGGAGGGCACCTTTGATGCTGGATGTTGCCTTCTTGAACAGCGCTTCCTGTAGATTATACTGATGGTGGGGAGGGATGTGTCTGTGATGTATTGGGCTGAGTCCACGACTCTCTGCAGCTTCTTACGTTCCTGCACATTCGAATTGCCGTACCAGACCATGATGCAACATGATACAGCTATCTTGTCTATACCATGCACAAGAGTAATTTACAGAATGCATGAAATAACTTATTGAGTACAAGATACCAGTCTGTTGGCCATACATCAGGAATGTACAGAATGGCTGCTGAGAATCTATCCCGTGCACAACAGCATACTATTGCATGGTTAATAGCAGCTTCCAGGATACAGTGTGGCAAGTTATAGTATGGACACTAGCGATCTATAGGGTGCACAATGAGTATCTATAGGCTGCAAATGGTAATCTGTAGGAAACATGATAATTTTCTTTAGGGTGCACTGCAGCATCCAATGGGATGCATCATAATAAAACATAGGATGCACAGTGGGGTCTACACAACATTGATCTGTAGACCACATAATGCAAATGTAGAGAATACACACCGAAGATCAATAGGGTGCATGATAATCTGTAGGAGACATGGTGCAATTATATCAGACACAATGAGAATCCATGGGATATATGACAACATATGGCACACAAAACTGGAATCTGTCAGGTGAAAGATAAGTCTATGGAAAGTAAAACAATTCTCAATAGGATGTGAAGGGTGCAGAATGGGAATCTATGGGACATGCAACGGGAATCTATAAAGTACACATCATCGATCTATAGGACTCACAGCAAACAATATATAGGATGCAGAACAACAGTATGTAGGATACATAACAACAATCTCTGCAACACACCACAGGAATCAGTAGCATGAATGACAGTGTAAAGTGAGGGAGCTGATGCAAAGTACTTCTGAACCTTCTCTGCAGTATGTCAGTGAGTGACAGCTGGCTTCAGCAGTGAGTTCAGCAGTAGAGTGAGAGGTGGACTGTGCCAACACCGGACTTCCAGCTGCCTCGGGCCTTGCACAGCTACAAAGTTCCAAAATGTTCTACAAGGCACAGCGGGGCAGCTGGTAGAGCCACTGCCTCACAGCTCCAGTGACCCAGGTTCGATCCCAACCTCCACTGCTGTGTGGAGTCTGCACGTTCTTCCTGTGACTGTATGGATTTCTTCTGGATGCTCAGGTTTCCTCCCACATTCCAAAGACATAAAGGTTTTTCGGTTAATTGGCCTCGGTAAATTGCCCCTAATGTGCGTAGCTGAGTGGTAGAATGTTGGGGGGTAGTTGATGGGAATGTTGTGAGAATGGAATGGGATTGGGGTAGGTGTTCAAATTAATGGCTGGCACAGACTCGGTGGGCTGAAGGGCCTGTTTCTGTGCTGTGTCTCTCAGTGATTTTTGAACATCAACCAGAAGGTTGTTGGTGGTTCTCCACAAAACCATTGACTGCAGGCAAGCTGAGTAGGCTCAGAGATGTTCCAGTTTACTCATCTGATGAAGCTTGTCCATTAATGGAGGCTTTTGTGACTAAAACCTCTCCTCGGTCAAGAATTAAATTATTTATTTTGATCTAACTTTATATATATATATTACAATTTTCACTCTCAGTGGTGGGTTACTCTTTGAAGTATCCACTTGTCCTGCCAAAAGTTACCATCAAATTAGGCAAATGCACCTCACCTTTAAAGAAAATGCACCCTGCCTTTAAGCCCCTTTGTTTCACCAAGAACCTACAGTGACATAATGAACTGAAAACTATCCAGTAAAGAGATAAGATGTAAGATATTTATTTATTAGTCACGTACATCGAAGCAGACAGTGAAATGCATCTTTTGCGTAGAATTTTCTGGGGGCAGCCCGCAAGTGTCGCCACGCTTCCGGCGCCAACATAGCATGCCCACAACTTCCTAACCCGTATGTCTTTGGAATGTGGGAGGAAACCGGAGCACCAGGAGGAAACCCACACAGACACGGAGAGAATGTACAAACTCCTTACAGACAGTAGCAGGAATTGAACCCTGGTCACTGGCGCTGTAATAGCATTATGCTAACGGCTACATTACCGTGCCTGCCCTCAAAACTGCTGAAACCCAGGATTGAACCAGGGACCTTTAGATCTTCAGTCTAACACTCTCCCAACTGAGCTATTTCGGCTCTGACAATTCCTTGTAGGTGGTTAAGCAATTGTGTCATTTCTGTATCCATGGTGACAATAATGACAGGAATGCCATGCAAATGATCGCATTTCCTGAAGGGATTCTGCAGTTTGTGTTCAGGTATTGAAATTCCTCTGCCAAGACATTCATTGAAGTGATCTATGTTCTCAGCCTTAAGTCTCTCCAGGAGGGGAAGTTACATTTAATGATAACTTATTCTCTCTGGTTGCTGGAAGCTACTCGGAAATAGTGAGTTAAGTTCCATTACAAAGGGAAGTCAGTGCACTTATTTCTAAACAGTTCAATAAAACTGAAAGAAAACACTAAAAAGTTCAAAATATAAATAGAAAGGCTGGAAATACTCAAAGTGTCAGGCAGCAATAGTGGAAGGAGAAACAGCATTGGGAAAGAGAAAAACAAGTTTGCTTTAATTACGTTTAATTAGTTTGGTACAACATCGTGGGCCGAAGGGCCTGTTCCTGTGCTGTACTGTTCTATGTTCTTTAATTTGCAAGGATGAATAGGACAAAGGGAATATCTCTGACAGGGTGAGACCAGAGTTCTGGGGGTGGGGTGGGGATGGGGTGGGGGAAGGAGAGTGAGTGAGAGAGAGAGAGAGAGAGAGAGAGAAGGAGGAAGGGAGAGAGACAGAGACAGAGAGTGAGAGAGAGAGCAGGAGCAAGAGAGAGAGCGAGAGCGAGAGAGAGCGAGAGCGAGAGAGAGAGAGTGAGAGAGACAGAGAGAACAAAAAAGCTGAGAAGGGCAGTTGAGGGGGGAAGAAAAAACACAAAGAAAAGAACGTAAAGTCTGTGACATACAAAGCTGTTCAGAACTTACCAGTGGGTAAGGCTGTGGTAATGGAGAGAGCAAAACTGAGCCATTATCACAGATGGAGACACAAGAGACTGCAGATGCTGGAAATCTGGATCAACACACAAAGGAGTTGGAGGAACTCAGTGGGTCAGGCAGGAGGGTGACTTACAGCAGAAATGGCCGGGTGTGATCCAGAGACAGGAAATTAACTGACGCTGCTGACTTGAGAAGTCTGTAACATGTTGAGGTGGAAGATACGTGCTGCACCTCAAGCTTATGTTGAGCCTTATTGTAATGGTACAGGGGGTCAAAAAAAGACAGGTTAGAGTGAGAATCAATCAAGTTTATTATCACTGACATATGACATGAAATTTGTTGTTTTGCAGCAGCAGTACAGTGCAGAGACATGACATATAAATTACTATAAGTTTCAGAAATAAATAAAGCGTGCAAAAGAGGAATAATTAAGTAGTGTTGATGGGTTCATCGACCATTCAGAAATCTGATGGCGGAGGCGAAGAAGCTGTTCCTGAAACATTCTGTACCTCCTCCCTGATGGTAGTAATGTGAAGACGGGGTGTCCCGGATGGTGAGGGTCCTTAGTGATGGATGCCGCCTTTTTGAGTCACCGCCTCTTGAAGATGTCCTCAATGGTGGGGAAGGTAGTGTCCGTGATGGAGCTGGCTGAGTCTACAACCCTCTGCAGCCTCTTGTGATGCTGCATTTTGGAGCCTCCATACCAGGCGGTGATGCAACCAGTCAGAATGCTCTCCACCGTACCTCTGCCGAAATTTGCAAGAGTCTTTGGACATACCAAATCTCCTCAAACTCCTAATGAAGTAGAGCTGCTAGCATGTTTTTTTTCATGATTGCATCAATGTGTTGGGACCAGGACAGATCCTTGGAGATGTTGACACCCAGGAACATGAAGCTGCTCACCCTCTCCACCGGTGACCTCTCACTGAAGGCTGGTATGTGTTTTCCTGACTTCCTTTTCATGAAGTCCACAATCAATTCCTTGGTTTGCTGACACTGAGTGCAAGTTTGTTGTTGTGACACCACTCAACCAGCCGATCTATCTCATCCCTGTACGCCTCCTCATCGCCATCTGAGATTCTGACAACAGCAGTGGTGTCATCGGTGAATTTACAGATCGCGTTTGAGCTGTGCCTAGCCACACAGTCACGAGGGTAGTGAGAATAGAGCAGTGGGCTAAGCATGTATCCTTGAAGTGCTCCTGTGCTGACTGTCAGCAAGGGGATGTTACTACCGATCCGCGCTGACTGTGGACTCCCGATGAGGAAGTCAAGGATCCAGTTGCAGAGGGAAGTACAGAGGCCCAGGATTAGAAGTTTGTTGATTAGTACTGAGGGGATGATAGTGTTGAATGACCAACTGTAATCACTAAACAGCAGCCTGACGTATGTTTTGCTGTTGTCCAGGTGCTCCAAAGCCGAGTGGAGAGCCAGTGAGATTGCATCTGGTGTAGACAGTAGGACAGAATTAAAATGGCAGGCAGCAGAAAGCTCAGGATAACTTCTCTGGACTGCAAGTGGTCACCCAATCTGCATTTGATCTCTCCAATGTAAAGGAGACCACACTGTGAACTCCGAATGCAGTGCACTGGGTTAGGAGAAGTGCAAGTGAATCACTGCTTCACTGGGAAGGACTGTTTGGGTCCCTGGATGGAGGGAAGCCGGGGTGTAGAAGGGTAGCTGAAGGCCTAAACAACAAACAATCTCCTGGAGGAACTCAGTAGGTCGAGCAGCATCTGCGGAGGGAAAGGACTTAAGACAAGGTAAGATAAGATTTCTTTATTAGCCGCATGTACATCGAAACACACAGTGAAACGCACCTTTTGTGTAGAGTGTTCTGGGGGCAGCCCGCAAGTGTCGCCACACTTCCGGCACCAACATAGCATGCCCACAACCTCCTAACCCGTACATCTTTGGAGTGTGGGAGGAAACCGGAGCACCTGGAGGAAACCCACGCAGACACGGGGAGAACATACAAACTCCTTACAGACAGTAGCTGGAATTGAACCCGGGTCGCTGGTGCTGTAATAGCATTACGCTAATCGCAATACTACCGTGCCTGCCCACAGGTAATATTGGGTACAACAGGTATGCACCCAATGGCAATGGTGGGATTTGAACCCACACCTCTGTGGAGACTTGAGCCTTCATCCAGCACATTAGACCGCCCGGTCACACTACCACTTGCCGACAGTTTGGGTTGAAACCCTGCATCAGGATCTAAATTGTTCATCTCAGCTCCGATAGACCAAAGTTAAATCAATTCAATTCGCTTGATCCTTATTTTTCAATTCCAAAGGCAGGGTTGAGCTGGGAACGCAGCCCTGCAGTTTTATGACGTTTTAAAGACGTTCACTTCTGGGTCACTGGACCCGTTGCCAGAAGCAGACACTGCCGGACACCATAAATTCCCTCCTGCTGTTTCGTGAAGAAGCTCCGTTGACTATGGCAAATCTTGTCACTGAAAAACATGAACATTCCGAGTGGATCATTGCAGCTGGAATCTGCAATTTCCCCTCAGGCCGAGTATAATGCTCTTGCTGGCAATGAAGGGAAAAACTTAACTGATAATGTAAAACATCCCCCTTTAACACTAAACATTTTGTATCCAAAGACATTCGGTGTAATGCAAAAAGCAAAACTCGCTGTAAGCGCTCAGCAGGTCAGCTGTTACCTGCGGAGCTTGAGACAAAGCTAATCTTTCAGGTCGATGAGCTTTCATCAGAACTGCATCGTTTGAGAATGAAGCAGTTTTAAACAAGTACAGAGCCATGGAAATACACAAGGTGCTGGAGGAACTCAACGGGTCGGGCAGCATCCGTGGAGGGAAATCAACAGTCAATGTTTCGGGTCAAGACCCTTCATCTGGACTGAAAGATAGAGGGGAGATAGCCGGTATAAAGAGGTGGGGGGAAGTTCTATGGGCTGCGGGTGATGGAATCTGATAGGAGAGGAAGGTGGGGCATGGAACAAGGTGAGGGAGGTGGGGAGGCAGAGGGGAACAGTGGGGGGGGGAGGGGACCCAGTGGGAGGGGTGGGTGGGTGGTGGGCAGATAAAGTTGGTGGAGAAGGGGAAAGAAACAGGGTGATGGGGCGGGGGTGAGTGTAGGAGGAACTGAATAGATGAGGAGGTGAGAGAAAAGAGGCAGAGGGGGAGCAGTTTACCTGAACTTGGAGAATTCAATGTTCGTGGTGTCGGGTTGTAGACTCCCCAGGCAGAAGGTGAGGGGCTATTCCTCTAGTTTACATTCAGCTTCACCCTGGCAGTGGAGGAGGCCGAGGACGGGCATGTCAGTGTGGGAATGGGGACGGGAACTAAAATGGCCGGGAACCGGGAGCTCCAGACGGCCATGGTGGTCGGAGGGCAAGTGCTCGGCAAAGCGGTCGCCCAACTTGCGCCTGGTCTCGGTGATGTAGAGGAGGCTGTGGAAAGCTGGGAGAGGAGGAAGAGTCAGAAGAGATATAAAATGAAAGGGATGGTGGTAAAGGACAAAGGAATGTGGTAATGAGACAAATAAAGACTCATCAAGTCATGAAGTTGTACAGCAGAGAAACGGCCTCTGATCCACTACATCCATGCTGACTGTTTTGCCCATGTACACTACTCCCATTTACCCGCATTCCAAATCCCACAGTCCACTGATCCCTTAATCCCTTCTATACCTTGCTTATTCACGTGCCTGTCTGAATGTCTCTTAAACATAGTGATCGTACCTGATTCCACCACCACATCCAGGAATACGTTCCAGGTATCAGCTACTCTCCATGTAAAACTTGGCTAGACTAGGAGAATGGGCAAAGAAGTGGCAAATGAAATGCAATGTTGGAAAGTGTATGGCCATGCACTTTGGTAGAAGAAATAAACGGGCAGACTATTATTTAAATGGGGAGACAATTAAAAATTCAGAGATGCAAGGGGACTCGGGAGTCCTCATGCAGGATACCCTAAAAGCTAACCTCCAGGATGAGTCAGTGGTGAAGAAGCCGAATGCAATGTTGGCATTCGTTTCTAGAAGAATAGAATATAAGGGCAGGGATGTGATGTTGAGGCTCTATAAGGCATTGGTAAGACCTCACTTGGAGTACTGTGTGCAGTTATGGGCTCCTTATTTAAGAAAGGATGTGCTGACGTTGGAGAGGGTTCAGAGAAGATTCACTCGAATGATTCCAGGAATGAGAGGGTTAACATATGAGGAACATTTGACGGCTCTTGGGCTGTACTCCTTGGAGTTCAGAAGAATGAGAGGGGACCTCACAGAATCATTTTGAATGTTAAAAGGCCTGGGCAGAGTAGATGTGGCAAAGTTGTTTCCCATGGTAGGGGAGTCTAGTACAAGAGGGAATGACTTCAGGATTAAAGGGCACCCATTCAGAACAAAGATACGGAGAAATTTCTTTAGCCAGAGAGTGGTGAATCTGCGCAATTTGTTGCCACGGGCGGCAGTGGAGGCAAAGTCATTGGGTGTATTTAAGGCAGAGGTTGATAGGTATCTGAGTAGCCAGGGCATCAAAGGTTATGATGAGAAGGCAGGGGAGTGGGACTAAATGGGAGAATGGATCAGCTCATGATAGAATGGCGGAGCAGACTCAATGGGTCGAATGGCCGACTTCTGCTCCTTTGTCTTATGCTCTTATGGTCTAGAACATTTTCAACCTCAGATCTCTTTTAAGGCTCCATCATTTCACCTTAAACCTATGTTTCTGATACCCCCACCATGAGCAAATGATTCTGATGATTTACCCGATTTATGCCTCCTATAGTTTTATAAACCTCTATCAGGTCACTCCTCAGTCTCCTTCGCTCCAGGGAAAACAAGCCGAAACTATCCAATCGCTCCTCATAAGTAAAGCCCTCCAACCCAGACAGGATCCTAGTGGATCCATTATGTATCCTTGCCAGCACAACCACATCCTTCCTATTACGTGGCAATCAGAACTGCACAGCCTCCAAGTGTGGGCTAACCAGTGTTTTGTAAAACTGCAACATAGCATCCCAGCTCTTTTATTCTTTGCCTTGAACTATAAAGACAAGCATGTTATATGTTTTCTTCACCGCTCCACCTACCTGTGTCTCCACTTTCAGGGAACTATGGACTTGATCCCCAAGGTCCAACCATTCATCAACATTTGCTAGTGCCCTACCATTTATTGTATGTATCCTATCTCTATTTGACTTCCCAAACTACTTCACCTTACAGTTCTCAGGATGGATTAAATTTTATCTGCCAATGTTCCACCCAATTTTCCAAGTGATCCATATCATGGTGTAACCCAAGACGACCTTCCTTGCTGACACGAGACTGCAGGTGCTTGAGTCTGGAGCCACAAACAACCTGCTGGAGAAGCTCAGCGGGTCGAGCGGCATCTGTGGGGGGAAAGGAATTGTTGACAATTTGGGTCGAAACCCTGTATCAGACCTGAAAAGTCGATAATTCCTTTCCTCCCACAGAAACTGCTGGACACGTTGAGCTCCTCCAGTAGATTGTTTGCTGCTCAACCTTCCTCACTATCCACTCACTTTCATGTCATCCGCAGACTTACTGTTCATACCACCTACCCTCACATCCGTGCTATTAATACAGGGACAACGTCACAGATCCCTGTGGTACACCACTGGCCGCTGACTTCCAACCAGAAAAGCATTCTTTCACTACCATCCTCAGCCACCTATCATCAAGGCAATTTGGATCCAATTAGCCTGCTTATATCTTATATGTTCTAACCTTCTGGGCCAGTCTACCATGCAGGACCTTGTCATATGCCTTGCTAATGTCCATGCAGGCAACATCTACTGCTTTGACTTCATCAATCTTGTTAGTTACTTCCTCAAAACCTCTCTCAGGTTAGTGAGAATGGATTTCCCCAGCTCAAAGCGGTGCCGACTATCCCTGATCAGCCCCTGCCTTTCAAAGTGGACATACATAAACTCTTATCCCTTAGAATTTTCTCCAGTAACTTCCCTACCACTGATGTAAGACTCACTGACCTGGCTTATTCTTGATGCTCTTCTTAAACAAAGGACTAACATTAGCTGTCCTCCAGTCTCCTGGTACCTCTGCTGTGGCTAACAAAGATGCAAAAAGTTAGGGTATTGAGTTCAAGAGCCACGAGGTGATGTTGCAGCTCTATAGAACTCTGGTCAGACCACACTTGGAGTATTGTGTTCAGTTCTGGTCGCCTCATTACAGGAAGGATGTGGAAGCTTTAGAGAGGGTGCAGAGGAGATTTACCAGGATGTTGCCTGGATTGGAGAACATGTCTTATGAGGATAGGTTGAGTGAGCTGGGGCTTTTCTGTTCGGAGAGAAGGAGGATGAGAGGTGACTTGATAGAGGTGTACAAGATGAGAAGAGGCATAGATCGAGTGGACAGTCAGAGACTTTTTCCCAGGGCGTAAATGGCTAACATGAGGGGACATAATTTTAAGGTGATTGGAGGAAGATATAAGGGGGATGTCAGGGATAAGTTTTTTACACAGAGAGTGGTGGGTGCGTGGAACGCACTGCCGGCAGAGGTTGAGGGGGCAGACACATTAGGGACTTTTAAGAGACTCTTAGATAGGCACATGAATGATAGAGAAATGGAGGGCTATGTGGGAGGGAAGGGTTAGATAGACTTTAGAGCAGGATATGATGTCAGCACAACATTGTGGGCTGAAGGGACTGTACTGTGCTGTAATATTCTATATTCTATGTTGAAAATCTCTGTCAGTGCCCTAGCTATCTTCCCCTTTGCTTCCCATAGCAACCAGGATCTTATCCGACCATGAGAATTTATCAACATATGCATTCCATGACATCTAACACCTCCATTTGCTTAACTCCAAAATGTTCCAGATTATCATGTACCCCTCCCTCAACTCACTATCTTTCACAATCTTCTCCATGGTGAATACTTATTGACCCATGAGGAGCATTTGATGTCTCTGGGTCTGTACTGAATAGAGTTCAGAAGGATGAGGGGGGGATCTCATTGAAACCTACCGAGTACTGAAAGGCCTGGATAGAGTGAACGTGGAGAGGATGTTTCCATTAGTGGGAGAGTCGAGGATCGGAGGGCACAGCCTCAGAATAAAGGGATGTCCCTTTAAAACTGAGATAAGGAGAAATTTCTTCAGCCAGAGGGTGGTGAATCTGTGGAATTCATTGCCACGGACGGCTGTGGGGGCAAAGTCGTTGGGTGTATTTAAGGCAGAGACAGGTTCTTGATTAGTATGGGGGGTTAAGAGTTACGGGAGAAGATGGGAGAATGGAGTTGAAAAATATCAGCCGTGATTGAATGGCAGAGCAGACGATGGGGAGAATGGCCTAATTCTGCTCCTATATCTTACAGTCTTATACAAAAGGGAAAAGCAAATGGTTGAGGGAAGGCAGAACTAGGAATGGCAGGATTATTATCACGAGAAACTCGGAACAGTAATTATAACTTGAAATTGCTGAACTCAATACTGGGTCTGGAAGGCTGTAAAACGTCTGCTTAAAAGATGAGATGTGGTTCATTGAGCTTCTGTTGAGTCAGGGTAGAACGGGAGGGAGCATTAAATTTCTAGTATTGCCTGGTTTCCCTGAAAGCAAGTAAACAGGTTAATTGTCACATATTTTGTAATTTGACAGGATTTTTTCTCTGAGCCAGAAAATTAGGTTGACAGATTTTGATATTTTACCTTCTGCTTCTTCAGCACAGCTGTTAAACCAATTTATTTCTGTTCATTTAAATGTCATTTTTAATGCCTCTGTTAATATAGAAGATTATAAAAGCTTCTCTATATTACGTTAAGTGTAACCCCCTAATGAGCAGCAATCATCTCTCAGCTTTGGTTTCAAAGTGTTTAAGTGGCTGCAGTTTATTTATAGTAACTCTCACCTTCCCACTTGCTGAAAGCACAGACTTTCCCAGATATCAGTGTAAAAAACAAGACTGTTCATTAACATTTTCACCTTCAGTGCTTGGACTATCAGCTGTGCACTTTGCAGTAATTATTGGTCACCATTCCAAACAAAAACATTTGCTCAAGGACAAAGCAGCTTTTGAGCATACTGTATCTTGCCATTTATCATTAACCCCACTAACTCTTACTGTCATTCCTGATTCAGAAGTCAATATCAATCCTTCAGGCTTCAGGTAAGACGGAATCACTCATCTTATTATACAGTTAGACGCAGTGCCCTGACTGTGCTTTACTAAGCACAAAGAATATCTAAACAGGAGGAGGTCTCTCAGCTCTTGGCGAAGATTCACCAGGCATAAATAGGGTGGACGAGCAATATCTTTTTCCCATTATTGAGCGATCCAATACCAAAGGGCATGCATTTAAGGTGAGAGGGGGTAGGACCAGAACAGATGTGAGGGGTACGTTTTTTACTGAGAGAGTGGTGGATGCCTGGAATACGTTGCCTGTTAGGGTGGTGGAGGTAAATTCATTGGGGGGTTTAAGAGGGGCTTGGACGGGCACATGAATGAGAGGAAAATAGAGGGATATGGGTATTCTGTAGGTAGGAGGGATTAGCTATGTCAGCACAACATTGTGGGCTGAAGGGCCTGTTCCCTGCTGTACTGTTCAATGTTCTACATTCTAGGATGTTGCCTGGATTAGAGCGTTTCAGTTAGAAGAAGAGATTGGATGAGATGTGTTTGTTTTTCCTGAAGTGGTAAAAAGCACCCATCGTTTAACACTAAACCAACCCTAATCCATTTTATTCTCCCCACACGCTAGTCAACTCCCCCCAGATCCTACTACTCATCAACACACTAGGGGCAATTTACAGCGGCCAAATAACCTACCAACTCACACATCTTTGGGATGTGGGAGGAAACTGGAGCACCCAGGGAAACCCATGCAGCCACAAGGAGAATGTGCAAATTCCACACAAACAACACCAAAGGTCAGGATTGAACCCCTGGTCTCTGAAGCTGCGAGATAGCAGTTCTGCTAGCTATGCCACTGTACTGGCCAGTTCGTCTGTGCAATTTCATTTTGTAAGTTAATGCTTTTATCCACACTGCTGACAAACATTTGGTCAGCTTTTACAATGTGACTTTTGTTATGGACTTGGTGAATGTCCCTTTAAGATAGAGCTAGTAGTGTGTGTGTGTGTGTGTGTGTGTGTGTGTGTGTGTGTGTGTGTGTGTGTGTGTGTGTGTGTGTGTGTGTGTGTGTGTGTGTGTGTGTGGGGCATGCTTATGTCAACAGAAGATAAAGGACGTAATGACGTTGTTGAAGAAGTCAGTCAAAGTCAGTCAGAGAACAGAGAGAGAGGAGAGAGAGAGACACCAGCCTGCTAGTTTTCTCTATCGTTGGATGAGAAACAATAACTGTGTCTGTCACTACAATCCACGTATAGAAATTGGGAGTAATCCGGTGGAGTTGACTTTGTTGCTGACCTGTAGAGGTAAACAGGTATTTGTGTGGATGGCCACGATACGGATGCTTTTCAGGGTGAGGAAGTCACTACCGAGTAAACACTGAGGTGTCGTTTGGGTTCCATTGTGGAACATTTGGCTTTTGTAATTACTCTCTATGTTCTCTACATCTACGTCTTATCTTCAGACAACGGTGGTTGTTGAAGAAGCCTTTGCTCATGTTTCACCTTATGGCTTGCTGAACTGAACTTTAATATCCATTCCTGGATTTGGAGTTTGGGACTTTGCCACACACACACACGACGGGTTTAGTTTTTGGGTTTAATGTTCAAGGTTTAACATTCTTACTTCTAACATACTAACATTTTTAGTTTTATTTTTCTTATTATCATAAGTAGTTATTAATAAAGTAGTTTTAACACTGAATCATGACTCAGTGTGTTTCTTTTGTTCCTGGTTCGTAACACTTTACAGATGAAGTTCTGATGAAGGGTCTCGGCCTGAAATGTCCATTTCCCTCCACAGACGCTGCCTGACCTGCTGAGTTCCTCCAGCATCTTGTTTGTTGCTCCAGATTCCAGCATCTGCAATCTCTTGTGTCTCCAATATGGCTTTATTTGGCTTGGTGTCAACGTTTATTTGATATGCACCTCGTGTACTCCAATACCTTAAAGGCGCTTTACAAATCTGAATTATTGTCATTACCACTTTACAGTGTGTATGGACAGTGATCAGGAATAAAAATTGTTTTTATTCTTCCAAAGGTACTGAGCCTAGTTCAGGCTGGCCAGTTGAACTAGGAACTGAAACCTGTTCCATTTGGCCTTTTACCAGCCAGACTGACGAACTGTTGAGGGAATGCACAACATTTTTCTGAACAGGAATTGAAAATTTGTTCCTCAAGCTTATCCAAGAAAATTACAGTGCCATGTGCATAACTTCACCCCACCTCAACCCCACATGAGACCATGTGATCTCCTGGGAGAGGCAAAAAAAGCAGCTAAAGATCCCTGGCCAAACTGGGGTGGGAAGTGATATTTGGAGATTTCCTCTCTGACCACAATAGGCAACCAAATCTAAAGCAGGAGGTCACTGAATGATTAAGGTTGCACATGTACGTTCTGGAAGTGGTTGTCTACACCTCACCAGCTCTCACTTGAAGGAACTGATGGTGTGTAGGTAGACACTCAGCTTAGGAATTAATCGTGAGAAGTACAGATAGAGTAGATAGTAGGGAAACCTTTCACCATAGCAGAGGTATCTAAAACTAGAGGACATAGGTTTAGGGTAAGGGGTTTAGAGGGGATCTGAGGAAGAACTTTCTCACCTTCGAGATGGTTGGAATCTAGAACACACTAGTTAAGGGGATGGTCACGATGAAGGCTCTTACAATGTTTAACAAGTATCTCGTCCAACACTTGAATCACCAATAGATGGAGTGCAATGGACAGAGTGCTGGTAAATAGAATTAGTATAGATGGGTACTAGATGGTCAGATTGGACGCGATAGGCAAAATAGCCTGTTTCTGTGTTGTATGACTCAATGAGAAATGGACTGCATTGCACTCATTTTTTGAGAATGTGCGCCGTGAAAAGAGTCTTCTTACTTTTTCAGGAAACATACAGGACTCCTTTTTCCTGAGGGAGTCCCTACGGCGACTGGCAGTACAAGGGCTACTCTCTTCTTCCTGAGCTTTTCAGTAGCTGAACCCAGATACAATAAAAGCTGTGCAAACCATGGGACAGAAGTGGAAAATCCTGTTGATCTTCGCAAGGCGAGATTCCTTTGCCGACATAAGTCCAGGGAATCCTGGAGCACAGGTGTGGAAACTTCATTCTGTGCTGTGAACTTAACATTGCACCTGGTGCTGGAGGAAGAACAGCAAGAAGACTGTGGACCATGAGGTAATTGGTGAATTATGTCAATAGAGAGAGTGTACAAAAGAGATTCACTGGGATGTTGTCTGAAATGGAGGGCTGTGGCTAGAAGGAGAGATTGGATAGGCTGCTGCCTGTAAGGAGTTTGTACGTTCTCCCCATGTCTGCGTGGGTTTCCTCCGGGTGCTCCGGTTTCCTCCCATATTCCAAAGACATACAGGTTAGGAGCTGTGGGCATGCTATGTTGGCGTCGGAAGCGTGGTGACACTTGCGGGCTACCCCCAGAACATTCTTAGCAATGCAAAAAGACATATTTCACTGTGTGTTTTGATGTATATGTGACAAATAAATATCTCGTATCTTGTATCTTGTACCTGTACCAAAATACAGTGAAAAGCTTTCGTTTGCTTGCCATGCAGACAGATCATTCCGTACATGGAGGTAGTGCAAAATGAAAACCAGAATGCAGAATATCATGTTACAGTTACAGAGAATGTGCAGTGCAGGTAGACAATAAGGTGCAAGGGCCGTGATGAGATAGGTTGGGAGATCAAGAGTTCATCTATATCGTATAAGAGGTCCGTTCAAGAGTCTTATAACAGCAGGATAGAAGCTGTCCTTGAGCCTGGTGGTACGTGTTCTCAAGCTTCTGTACCTTCTGCCCTATGGAAGGGGGGAGAAGAGAAAATGACCAGGGTGGGAGGGGTCCTTGATTATGTTGGCTGCTTTCTGGAGGCAGCCGGAAGTGTAGACAGAATCAACAGAGGGGAGGTTGGTTTGTGTGATGGACTGGGCTGTGTTCGCAACACTGCAATTTCTTCCGGTCTTGGGCAGAGCAGTTGCCATGCCAAGCTGTGATGTATCTGGATAGGATGCTTTCTACAAAAATCGGTGCGGTTTATCAGGGACATGCCGAATTTCCTTAGCTTGGACAGCAGTCAGGGCATGAGGCACTGGAAGGGGAAGTTCCACAGAAATTTCCCTGCTCTGCACTCCTAGCCTCCTCTCCCAGCTGAGCTAAGAAAGGAGGTATTGTTGGCACGGGATGTAGGGGACTTTCTGATAGGGAGATGCTTTTCATAAAAACAAAATAAAGATCCCCAATGCAAACCAAATTAATCCATAAAACCAACACAGGACATTAATAATCAGCCAGATGATGCAAAAATCTCCTCACATCCAACTGTACCTGCACTGGATGAATGAATCCATGCTTCACTTACTTTACTGGCTTGTGACAACATCGTTGTATTTCCCAACAAGTGGCACCTTACTTAAAGAACTCAGACCACTGCATTAAAAATATTTCCTGTGGTTCTGTTCTGCAGACGTAAACGGTGGTGTGCAGATCACCCTGAATGATCTTGTGTGATCATGAAATTTCTTTCGGTATTGCTTCATCGTGTGAAGATTTTCGGTGCTCTGGGCCCCCACTATAGCCACCTCATACTCTTCTTATGGTGGGGCTTGTAGGTCTCCTGCCATCCCCCAGCACAATGCACAAGACCTTTTGCTGCATTTACCTCATTTACCTGGACTTGCATGAATCCTAGAATGAATCTGGGAGCTCTCTCCCTCTCCCCTGCGCCCGCTGTCTGCTCTTTGGCAGCCACTGTGTGTGTTGCTGCTATTGGGAGTGTACGCTCAAGGGCTAATGCCTTCTCTGAATGTTTCACAGCAGTGTCAGACAATGCATTAAACTGAGTAAAGTCCTGTTTCAGAGTTTGTTTCTGTGTGTAAGCCATCCTAAGAGAGGTACAATTGATTTAGGCCAATTTTGCTATTATTTTGCAAGGGACCCAGTTGGGTATCAATGTTTAACACCATGTTCCAGTGTATCAAAAGATATAAAGGCCTGAAAACACATACCATCAGGCTCAAGGACAGCTTGTATCCCAGTGTTACAAGACTATTGAATGCTCCCCTAGTACGATAAGATGGACTCCTGACCTCACAATCTACCTCATTATGACCTTGCACATTGTCTGCCTGCACTGCACTTTCTTTGTAACTGTAACACTTTATTCTGTGTTCTGTTATTGTTTTCCCTTGTACTACTTCAATGCACTGTTGTAATGAAATGATCTGTATAGATGGCATGTAAAACAAAGTTTTTCACTGTATCTTGGTACATGTGACAATAATAAACCAATTTACCAATTCAAAATAGGTACAATCCAATTTCTGGGCAAGCAAGTTCCACATTCACAACACTCTCTGAGTAGTTAATGGTTTCTGTTCTGAACTACTGCATTTATTATTAACTGTCCTGTTTTGAATTTGTTCACAGGATGTGGACAACACTGTCAATGACAGCATTTATTGTGCATCATTCTTTGCCCATGAACTGTCATCAATTATTGGTGGGTGTGGGGTCACAGATAGGCTGGACTGGCTAGCGTACCTTCCCTAAGACACTTTAATGAATCAGATGTGGGAAGAGAAGCAGAGTTAACATTTTAGGTTGAAGGCCCTTTGTCAGAACTGTTTTGACGAAGGGTCTCCAACCTGTAACGTTAACTGTTTCTCTTCCCACAGATGCAGCCTGATCTGCTGAGTTTTTCCAGCATTTTCTCATTTTGTTTTATTCCAGATTTCCAACAATTCAATGAACCAGATGGGGTTTTACAACAATCTAGAAGTTTTATGGTTGCCTTTATTTAGCCTTTTAATTCCTGATTTATTTAATTACTTGAATTTAATTTCCTCACCTGCCATGATGAGATTTGAATTCACATCTCTGGATCCAGTAACTTAAATCACTATTCTCTCTGTATATAGGCACTTGGTATTGACCACTCAACAAGTGGAAAACATTCCCCACAGATGCTGAATGCAGATGCTGGAAATCTGAGAAAAAAACAGAAAAAGCTGGAAACACTCAGCAGGTCAGGCAGCATCTGTGGAAGGAGAAACAAGATTTTCAGGCCCAAAAACAGCTTTTTCTATTTATTATTTGAATGTTGTGCAGGCTGCTTTTAGCAACATGGATGTCCTGTTCCAGGCGGGATGGGCTGGAGTGATAAGTAGAGAAAGACTAATGATTGAGATGTCAAAGATAAGATGTGTCAGCTGTTGGTCCAACTTGCAAGAGATGTTTACACTCACAACTTGATGCACACTGGAGTTTTGTTGCTCCTCTAGGAATCACAGTTCAGCAGAGCACAGCCAGGGCACGAGTCAACCACAGGACTGTCACGTGCTTTGCATAAAACCTACAGGAGAAAAGGCAATTGCACAGTCTGCAATACAGTCAAAACTGGCTCAGAGCCCAAGGCAAAAGGAATAAGTTGTGACTGTGCTATTAAGATGTAAACTTCGAAAAACAAATCCTGCCTCCAATTTAACAGCGTTGCAATGCAATCCCAGCAGATGATTGACGTTCATAAATGTAAAGATCGCCATTGGCTTCAATTCAGCCCCCATCTAAATCAGTTTACAACAGAAAGGGAGCAAAATTGCTGTTGACTTCAGCTGTTCTGAAATCATCAGCCTAAAGTAGAACATTGCTAAATAGATTGGTGTGCTCTGCATACCAACACAATTTTAAAATGCTGCTCTTTATGCGGTCATATAAATTAAATCCCATGCTAGCAAACCCATCAAAGCATTTGTGACTCAGAGCACTGTCAAAGACACACAAAGCAAGTTCAGAGAAAACCCGAGCTGATTTTCCTCAGGAAAATGGAAACCAAAAACAACCAACAGACTTTGCAGAAGCAAGGTAAAGTTAGTCTGCTTACTTTTATTCATATACTCTGGTGCAATCTAAGGCAGGGGCTGTTCAACTAATATTTAATACCATTTGCCAACTGTGTCTCAGTAGATAACACTCTTACCTCTTGAGGCTTGATGACAGATTCTGGGCTAAGAATCTAATGTAGTACTGAGGGTGTGTGGCACTGTTAAAGGTGTTACCCTTCAGATCAATGGCCTGTTTGGCTTCTGTGGTAAGCATATTCATTTCATTAGCTGTAAAGCTCTTTGAGATAACTAGGACGAAAAGAAGCTTCATCAAATGTGTGCCTTTCTTTAAAGACTGGTTCTTGCAATGAGTAACATCACTTCCCAGTTCCACTGCCTGTGAATCAGCCATCGTTCGAACACTGATTCAGACAGAATACCGAGGAAGCAGAAAACGTGAAATAAAACAAGAATTGCAGTGTTCAAGGTGGGCTGCTTCTGCAGAGAGGGAAGTATCTAAAAATCAGATGGTGTAGCACTGTTCCTTCAGCACCACTTGCTCCAAAATGGATTTTATCAGACAGTCCTGATGATATATCATCTTCCCATGAATACTGCTGTGCAGAACCAGCCTCATTGCTTATTACACATCAATGAATGAATCCTTGCTCCAATTACTTAAATAGCTTACTGCAACATCTCTGTATCTCCTGATGGATGGCACCTTGCTTGGAGAACTTGACCTCCACACAAAATGCATATTACTTGAAGCAGCTCCACTCTGCAACTGTCAACGGTGATTGAAAGCCTGAATGATTTGGACTGTGGCTCAACGTTGATGGCAGATAGTCACCATTGTAGCCGATGCAGCTGAGAATGATGCACATCACAATATATTGATGATTATCAGTGTGAGAATCAGGATCAGAGTCAGGTTTATATCACTGACATATGTCATGAAATTTGTTGTTTTGCGGCAGCAGTACAGTGCAAGACATAAAGACATAAAAATTACTGTAACTTACAAAAAAGATAAGATATCTTTATTAGTCACATGTACATTGAAACACACAGTGAAAAAGAGGAATAACGAGGCAGTGTTCATGGGTTCATGGACCGTTCAGAAATCTGATGACAGAGAGGAAGAAGCTGTTCCTGAATCATTGAGCGTGGGCCTTCAGGCTCCTGTACCTCCTCCCCGATGGGAGTAATGTGAAGATGGCATGTTTCGGGTGGTGAGGGTCCTTAATGATGGATGCCGCCTTCTCAATGGCGGGGAGGGTTGTGCCCATGATGGAGCTGGCTGAGTCTACAACCCTCTGCAGTCTCTTTCGATCCTGTGCATTGGAGCCTCCATACCAGGCGGAGATGCAACCTGTCAGAATGCCCTCCACAGTACATCTGTAGAAATTTGTAAGAGTCTTTGGTGACATACCAAATCTCCTCAAACTCCTAATGAAGTAGAGCTGCTGGCGTGCCTTCTTCGTGATTGCATCAATGTGTTGGGCGCAAGATAGATCCTTTGAGATGTTGACGTGTGCAGTCGGTGGGGATTGAAGGGTGAACCTTTTAAGCCAAATGAGCACCACACCCATTTTGTATGCATAATTGGCCAATGGAACCACACTTGCAACCGCATGTAATTATAGGTACAAAATGGAGAAGAACTGATGAAGTCTCAGAGTTAGAAGCATTACATCCCATTCTGTCCTAGATTGGATCACTCTGGCATCACAATTTCCTGCTCAAGGATTCACCTTTGACTAATGCTCTATGACTTATTCCTGCTGTATTTAATCCCACATTTAAAACACCTGGAAAACAGGAAGCATCAAGCAAGTGTCCCACCTTGTGTTGCAAACTCCCATTGGGCAGATGATACAAATGCCTGAAAGCACATACCACAGGCTCTAGGACAGCTTCTATCTTGCTGTTACGAGACTATTGAATGGTCCCATAGTGCAATAAAATGGACTCTTGACCTCACAATCTACCTCGTCAAAGCCTTGCACCTCATTGTCTGCCTACGTACACTTTACTTTGCATTCTGTTATTTTTTTCCCTTGTACTACCTCAATGTACGGTTATAATAAAATGATCTGTATGGATGGCATGCAAAACAAAGTTTTTCACTGTACCTCGGTACATATGACAATCATAAACCAATTTACCACTTTATCTTTCTAATATTCTTCAAGCTCTTGAGGAACCCTTTGAGTTGAAGTCATTAGTATTCTAAGTGCAGACTAAACGGGAACAGAATGTCAAGTTTGGAATCAATTTCCTACTCAGCCACTGCTAGCTATGGCATTTCTCAAATTATTTAACCATGATGTGCTTCATTGGGGCATTCATTATAATTTGAAAAGCATCCTTTACCAAAGAGCAACAATCACACTCTTCCTTAATTACACTGACTTGAATGACTTTACCAACTTTACTCAGAACAGACAACACAAAATTCATAGTAATGCCAGCAGCTGCCACACTAGTGTGACTTATAACTGCACACTTAATGAATGCTGGAAATTTGGAATAAATATTTTGGAGTACTGATTAACTGAGATTTTGAAGTCAGTATTGAGGTCTTAAGTGCCCAGATGAAGATGATGTCCTGTTCTTCAAGCGTACATTGAGCCTTGACAGAGAAATCAGCCCAGAAGTGAGATGGGAAAGTCACATTAAAGTCTAAAGTTAACATTGAGCTAAAGAAATTCAGAAAATCAGCACTTCCATCAGTATCATTTATTCCAGGTCCCTCTGGTGTTTTCAGGTATTTATTCTGTAGTTATAGCTCCTCCAACCTGCTTTAGGTTCTTTATCCTATTTAATCCCTCTTTCCTTCCACTCTGTCACAGAAGTTGTGAACATATGAATTTACAAATCAGGAACAGGAACGTTCACCGACGTCCTCAGTCCTGCGCTGATTGTAACTTCAAATCTGCATTCCCGTCTATCTACAATAACCTATCACTCCCCCTTGTTTATCAAGTATCTCTCCACCTCTGCCCATTCAAAGAGTCTGCTTCCAATGTGCTTTGAGGAAGAGAGTTAAAAAGACTCCCAACCTTCTGAGAGAATTAAACTCATTTCATCTGGCTTAAAAAGCTGACCATTTCTTTATAAGTAGAGCCCCTAGTTCTAGATTTCCCTCCACGAAGAAACAACCTCTCTTTTCCACCCTTTCAACAATCTCCACTACACTACAGCAGAGACAAGCCTCGACTCACCAATCTTTTCAAAGAAGGTAACCCATCCATTCCAGTTAGTAGTCTGCACCTTTTCATTACTTCTCCCTTCCCTCCACTCCCTATCTTAGTATTTGCTTTATCTATAACCATTCCAAGTTCTGATGAAAGACCATCATTCCAAAACATTACTTCTGTTTGTCTTCCTAAGGACGTTGGCTGATCTACTAAGTAATACCAACAATTTTTTCCTTTCATCGCTAACTAGCAATGCCGTTCTCTCAAGCCCTCAGGTTATTCAATCTGATTAAGCTGCATTTAAACATAAGTCTTCCACAAGCTCAACAATCTTTGCTGCTGTAATTGTGATGCTGATGGGCTTTATTGATTTCTCTGGCACAGAAGTGTCGATTCTTCAAAAAGTAAAATGCAGAGGTGGTATATCCAAAATGAAAACAGAACAAGCCATAGATATTCTGTAGGTCAGGTTGTGTCTGTAAACAGAGAAATTAAGTTGATGACCTTTCAACAGAACTGGAAATACCATCCTGACTTGGAAATATATCGCCATTCCTTCACCGTCTGTATTGTGAAGAGTCATGGCTGTCACGTGACACCATTGATCACCTGGTCGAAAGACACATCACTGTCAATCAAGGTCTGGCTCCACCCACCCATTAGTCCACACTTGACCATTGGCCTCTGTAAACACCTGTGTACCTGGCCTTGGGCCATTGGCTTGTTTGAACTACCTGGGCTGGACCACCCAGTCCTCCAGTACTATAAAGAGTGTCACATGTGCGTGGTTCTCTCTCTTTTGACTGCTCCGGGAATCATGAAACAACACTGAAGGGACCATTGGTAAGAGTGTGCACTTTCATAAGGGTTAAGAGCATCCTAAGTAGATTCCCTGTAGCATAGAGCTGTGCCTGCTCTGAGTCAAGGGGTTGCAGGCATCATGTTGTTTCTTCCTTGATCGTTTGTACCCAGTTTGTTGTGTGTGCGTGTGTGCATCTCACCCTAGTTGCGATTCCCCCCCATGTTGCCGATCACCAGTGTGCGTGTGTGTATGTGTGCATTTGTTCCCCTTTATCCTGTCCCACGTTTGTCTTTTATAAATAAATAATTTTAATTCCAGAGACTGTGTCCAGAGTCCTTGTCCCTCAAGACCCTCGAACTTGTCTTATAACACCGTCGCTGGGTCAAAATCCTGGAACTCCCTCCCAAATAACATTGTGGGTATACTCACACCTCAAGGTGCAGCAATTCAAGTTCAAGGGCCATTAAGGATGGACAATTATGTGCCGGCTCAGCCTGGGAAGCCCACATTCCTTGAATAAATAATAATAATAATAATAATAATAATAATAATAATGATAAGGCATGTTTTAATTTGCAGAGAAGGGGAAAAGTAGACACATGGAGTCATAGAGTTGTACAGCACAGAAACAGCCAAAGACCAACTAGCTCCAAGGTCACCCTGAACTGCTTCCTATAGTGCATGCCAGATTAATGTCCAATGACTGACGATTGTCCTCATGCTATAACCCTCCCCACCACTGAGGACATCTTCAAGAGGCAGTACCTCAAGAAAACACCATCCATCACTAAGGACCCTCACCATCCGGGACGTGCCCTTCTCTCGTTACTACCATCGGGGAGGAGGTACAGGAGCCTGAAGACCCACACTCAACGATTCAGGAACAGCTTCTTCCCCTCCGCCATCAGATTTCTGAATGGTCCATGAACCCATGAACACTACTTATTATTCATTTTTTACGCTATTTATTTATATTTGTAATTTTATGTCTTTCCACTGTACTGCTGCCACAAAACAACAAATTTCATGATATCTAAGTCAGTGATAATAAATCTGATTCTGATTCTGATTCTGACAACGCCCAAGGCACCAAGAACCCTGAGCATTCCCTACTGTAACTGGCAGTGGTGCCAGCTCCTGTGCTTCTCAGACCAAGGCCAGTTTTGATGTAAGTAAGGGTTTTTCTCTCTCCACATTCCTACCCTTCTAACAAACTATAGAGCACTGGGGGATGGGCTGAGGACATGACAGGTGGTGTGTTTTGTAAGTTTATTTGATTGTTATGACAATTGATGATTCATGAAAACCCACGAACACTGGATTTAGCCGACAAGCACCTAAGTGTAATCAACACAGCAGCTGAGTTAGAAAATGCTCTTCAGCTTACTCACATTTCCAGCTATACAATTACCACTCAAAAATTGCACATTAATGTGTTTGCTGATATAAGGATTCTTGCACTGATTGGTATTCCAACTGACTAGGTCTGTCTACTGGCAATGAAAGCTAATGATAAACCAAGCCTTTGCATTGATCCAAAGCCACTTGATAGAGTTCCAAAACAAAATCACTGCTCAAACTATGAGAGTTCATCAATGCAGATTCACAGATTGAACGCAGCAGAGGAGGAACTGAGATGAGATGAGAACTGAGTTTGCTTATAATCATTTCATCCTCGTTTGGAATTCACAGATGGTTTTGATGACCTTGTGAGATCTTTCCAGCTTCTGAGGACTTCAGGGATAGCTACACAATGTACTAAAATATTTGGAAGGAATGCTTGTTATGATGCCAATTTTCAAGTCTATGCTAAGAGGAAGAGAACTATGACTGAACTAGAAGGATTAAATGAATGTTGAATAAAGAGCAATGACAGATAGATAGATAGATTGATATTTATTTATTAGTCACATGTACATTGAAACACACAGTGAAATGTGCCTTTTTGCATTACTGAGAATGTGCTGGGGGCAGCCCACAAGTGTCGCCATGCTTCCGGTGCCAACATAGCATGCCCACAGTTCCTAACCCGTACGTCTTTGGGATGTGGGAAGAAACCGGAGCACCCGGAGGAAACCCACGCAGACACAGGGAGAACGTACAAACTCCTTACACACAGCGGCCGGAATCGAACCCGAGTCATTGCCGCTGTAATAGCGTTACGCTAACTGCTACACCAGTGACTTCTTAAAGATTAACAGAAGTCAGGTACTCATCAAGTTGATACAAGGTCGAACATGTTTGCTGACATTGACAGACAAGGAAACCTGAGGGTATATAGATTCACAGAGTCACACAGCACTGAAACAGGCCCTTCTGTCCACCAAGTCTGTGCTGATCATCAAGCACTTATTTACACTAATTTTATAATGATGACATTTTTTTATCCTCCCACATTCCCATTTACTCCCGCAGATTCTGCCACTCACCTACACTCTAGGGGCAATTTACAGTGGCTAATTAAAGTCCTAACCTGCACGTCTTTGGAATGTGGGAGGAAACCAGAGCTCCTGGAGGAAACCCACGTGGTCACAGGGAGAACATGCAAACTCCACGCAGACAGTACCGGAGATCAGAATTGAAGTCAGGTTGCTAAGGCTGTGGGGCAGAGGCTCTACTGTTTGTACCGCTCTGTCACCCTGAGTATTATTGGCCCAGCTGAGCCTACTTTTCGCCAGTGATACTGCAGTTTGCAGTCCCTGCATTGGTACATCCGCTCATGAGACTAGCTGGAGGTCAGATGGTGGCACTTCACTTCCAGTTTAGAACATGGAAAGAGCTTGCAGTACACACTGCCTGTCAGCAGCAGGGTGTATGACCCCTCATGCCTGTTTTGCCATTCAATGAGGTCATGGCTGATCTTTTAGCTCAGCACCACTTTCCTGTCCCAACCAGGTATTTCCTGGGTCCCTTAATATCTAAAAATCTATTGATCTTTATCTTGAATATACTCAGTGACTGAGCATCCACTGCCCTCCTGGATACATAATTCCAAAGAATAAACACCATTTGGGTGAAAGAATTTCTTCTCATCTCTGCCTTGAATAGTTGGATCCATATCTTGAGATTATGATCCTTGATTAGAGATGTCCCAGTAAGGGTTAACATTATGTGCATGGAGAAATGAAGGAAAATATACAAGAGCTTTATCTGAACATCTTTGTAAAACAGAGACACACGAAATTCTGCAGATGCTGGAATCTAGAGCAATACACAAAACATGCTGGAGGAACTCAGCAGGTCAGGCAGCATCTATGGAGGGATAGACTGAGTGGACAATCAGATATTTTTTCCCAGTGCGACAATGGCTCACATGAGAGGACATAATTTTAAGGTGATTGGAGGAAGGTATAAGGGGGATGTCAGGGGTAAGTTTTTTTACACAGAGAGTGGTGGGTGCTTGGAACGCACTGCCTGCAGAGGTTGTGGGGGCAGATACATTGGGGACTTTTAAGAGACTCTTAGCTAGACACATGAATGATAGAGAAATAGGGGGCTATGTGGGAGGGAAGGGTTAGATAGATCTCAGAGCAGGATAAAATGTTGGCACAACATTTTGGGCTGAAGGGCCTGTACTGTGCTGTAGTGTTCTATGTTCTATGAAATTGATGTTTCGGGCCGAGACCCTCCATCAGGACTGGAAAGGAAGAGGGCAGAAGCCAGAATAAGAAAGTGGGGGGAGGGGGAGGAGCACAAGCAGGCAGGGGAGAGGTGAGTTCAGGTGATAGGTGAGTCCAGGTGAGGGGGGAAGGTAGGTGGGTGGGGGAGGTGGGGGGAAGATGTAATAAACTAAGAGGTGACGGGTAGAAGAGGCAAAGGGCTGAAGAAGAAGGAATCTGGTCGGAGAGGGCAGTGGACCATGGAATAAAGGATGAAGGAGGGAAGGAGAGGAGATGGGCAGGTCATCAAGGTGGGGGAAGAGAGCCACAGGAATAAGGGAAGACAAAGGGGTTGGGGGGGGGAAGAAGGAAAAGAAAGAGTGGGTTTATCGGAAGTTAGAGAAACCGATATTGAGGCCATCAGGTTGGAGACTCCCGAGGCGGAATCTGAGGTGTTGTTCCTCCAACACGCATCCGACCTCAATGTGGCAGTAGAGATATGGGCAGAGGAATGGCGGATGGAGTTTAATCCGAGCAAATGTGAGGTGTTGCACTTTGAGAGGTCAAGTGAAAGGGGAAAGTACATAGTCAAGGGGAGGAACCTTAACAATATTGATGTGTAGAGGGATCTTGGGGTCCAGGCCCATAGCTCCCTGAAAGTGGTTACACAAGTAGGTAGAGTGGTAAATAAAACATATGTCATGCTTGCTTTCATTGCTGGGGGCATGAGAAGAGTCAGGAAGTCATGTTGCAGCTTAATAAAGGTTTGATCAAGCTGCGCTTGTAGTGTTGTATGCGATTCTGATCGCCCCATTACAAGAAGAATGTGAAGGCTTTGGAAAGGGTATAAAAGAGGTTTACCAGGATGCTGCCTGGATTAGAGAGTATGAGTGATGAGAAGTTGGACAAACTTAGGTTGTTTTCTCTGGAGCATCAGAGGCTGAAGGGAGACCTGTTAGAAGTTTATAAAATTATGAGAGGCATATATAAGGTAGACAGTCAGAATCATGGGGTAGAATTCCTGGGGTAGAAATGCATTTAAGGTGAGAGGGGAAAGTTTAAAGGAGATGTGCAAGGCAAGTTTTTTAAATAGAGAGTGGTGGGTGCCTGGAACGGGCTGCCAGGGGTAATGGTGGAAGCAGATACAACAGTGGTGTTTAAGAGGCTTTTAGACCGACACATGAATATGCAGAGAATGGAAGAATGTGCAGACAATGTGACGTTGTGTTCCGCACCAACACCGTGGGGCAAAGGGCCAGTTCCCGTGCTGTACTCTGTTCTATGATCTATAAAGGTTGGTGATCTTATTCAAATGACTTGAGCCCTACTGGAGTAGTGTGGAAATGGAAGGAGAGGTGAGATGCATGAGTGTGGACATTCCTGACTTCTGTGCTGCAGTGCACAGGTGGGAAAGTTTGGAATGTGTTCCCCCACGTACTGCAGCAAGGTGGTAGATTGCTGTGGAGCAGCCCGTTGACTGGCAATGATGTTCCAGAGTCTGGTAGACAAGGAACATGAGAACACATTCTGTGAGAGCTGTGCAGGAAAATTGCAGTGATATGAGGATAGTCACTAATGTGACGGTGATGGTGCAAGGGTTAAATTATTGGCCTAGTAGTCCAGAGGCTGGATTACCAATCTAGAGACAGAGTTCGAATACCAACCTGTAAGTGAACATCAAAAGATCTGCAGATGCTGGAAATCTAAAATAAAAACAGAAAATGCTGGAAATTCTCAGCAGGTCAGGGAAGGGAAGTAGAGATAACATCTCAGGTTGAAGACCCTTTGTCAGAACAGGGAGGAAGAGAAGAAAAACCTATTTTTGTCTGTTCCTCAGTTCGGGGCAAACAAGAGATAGCACTAAATACTGGCATTGCCAGTCATGTCCACATCCAATGGACAGGTGTAAAAATACAGGCTGGAGGACTAGTACCTCTATGTAGCTACTTTGGAATTAACAATTATATTTTTATTTATTTTATGTGACCTTGCTTTACTCTTGGTTTTAAAAGAAATTGAGAGAGAAAGTTCATGATCTACACATGTTCCATACTCCATTAATCAGACTGGTAGATTTTCTGAACCATCAGATCCTTCTTTATTAATACTATAACCCAGTTTTATTTCACTTTTTTTCATCAGATGTTAAGATAAGATAAAATTTCTTTATTAGTCACATGTACATTGAAACACACAGTGAAATGCATCTTTTGCATGGAGTGTTCTGGGGGCAGCCTGCAAGTGTCGCCACGCTTCCGGCGCCAACATAGCATGCCCACAGCTTCTAACCCGTACGTCTTTGGAACATGGGAGGAAACTGGATCACCCGGAGGAAACCCACGCAGTTACAGAGAGAACGTACAAACTCCTTACAGACAGCGGCCGGAATTGAACCTGAGTCGCTAGCACTGTAATAGCGTTACACTAACTGCTACACTACTGTGCCGTACACAGTACACAGTTACCGTACACAGTAACATTCCAGCACACCTGGTAAGCTTAAAGTGAGCATGGGAAGCACAAGCAGGTGAGTTTAAAGGGAGTAGGAACAGTGTAGGAACCTGAGAAGGTGTTTGGCACCTTGGTCTGATGTCTCATCCATTCTGCAGCAAAGGATCAGCCTGGATTATGTTGTTGAAAGTGTAGCCACACTCAACCCCAATTGCCACTCAATATATTCTCCTTTAACTAGAAATAGAGGAAAATTCATCATCCAAGCTTAAGGAAAATATTTTGATTGGGAAATTGTGCTTGGGTACTGAGTGGGTTTTGTGCTTAAAATCCTGCAGAAAATAGATTTGGAATTGTGATAAAAATTCCCTCCTGTAAAAGTGGACTGGGATAATTGTTTGAGGCCAAAAGTTTGATATATTCCTCTCCCATGAAGGACGAACATAGCATTTAATCCTTTTTTTTACTTTTAGGGATCTGGGAACTTCTACAGATGCACTGTGTTGAAAGTATCCTGATTGGTTGCGTCATGCTCTGGCACAGCAATTCGAATGCACAGGAAGATAAGAAGCTGCAGAGAGCAGTGGACTCTGCTCAATACATCACGGGCACATCCTTCCCCACCAATGGTAGTATCTACAGGAGGCGCTACCTCAAGAAGGTAACATCCATCATCAAAGATCCCCACCACCCAGGCCATACCATCTCTCGCAGCAGTGTACATGCACCTGTCTACATCAATGGTGCTAAGGTCAATAGGATTGAGAGTTTCAAGTTCCTGGGAGTGAACATCGTCAATAGCCTATCCTGGTCCAACCACGTAGACACCACAACCAAGAAAGCTCACCAGCACCTCTACTTCCTCAGAAAGCTAAAGAAATTTGGCATGTCCTCTTTGACATTCACCAACTTTTATCAATGCACCATAGAAAGCATCCTATCTGAATGCATCACGACTTGGTATGGCAACTGCTTTGCCTGGGACCGCAAGAAACTGCAGAGAGTTGTGGACACAGCCCAGTGCATCATGGAAACCAGCCTCCCCTCCTTGGACTCTCACTGCCTGTCTTTACTTCTCACTGCCTTGGTGAAGCAGCCAACATAATCAAAGACCCCACCCACCCGGGACATTCTCTCTTCTCTCCTCTCCCATCAGGCAGAAGATAAAGGAGCCTGAGGGCACGTACCACCAGGCTCAAAGACAGTTTCAATTCCATGGTGATAAGACTATTGAACGGTTCCCTTATACAATGAGATGGATTCTTGACCTCACAATCTAACCTTGTTTGACCTTACACCTTCTTGTCTACCTGCAGTGCATTTCCTTGTAGCTGTGACACTTTCCTCTGTATTCTGTTATTGTTTTTACCCTGTACTACCTCAATGTACTGTGTAATGAATTAATCTGTACGAACAGTATGCAAGACAAGTTTTTCGCTGTACCCCGGTACAAGTGACAATAATAAACCAATATCAATACCAACACCAATACCATCAGGCAGGAGGTACAGAAGCCTGAAGTCCCACACCACCAGGTTCAAGAACAGCTACTTCCCTTCAGTCATTCAGTTCTTGAACCAACCGGCACAACACCAATCACTACAGTTTAGAAACACTATGACCACTCTGATCACTTTGTATTAAAATTGACTTTATCTTTCTGTTCTAATTGTGTTCTTTCTCATAAAAATTGTGTATAATTTTTGTTTAATTTATGTTTTTCTTGTGAATGCTGCTTATATGATGCTATGTGCCTGTGATGCTGCTGCAAGTAAGTTTTCAATTGCATACATTTACCCGTGCATGTGACAATAAACTCGACTTTGACTTTGATGACTTTGAATTTGACTTTTTGGGTGTTGCTGGTGGGGCCGCCATTTGTTGCTTATGACTAATTATTCTTGAGGAACTAAGAGATTGATCCTGTAGCCAGATCATCAGCACCTCCTTCCAACTCTACCTGTGTTGAGACTTTTTAATAAGATGAAAGAGATGAGATATCTTTATTAGTCACGGGTACATCGAAACATACGGTGAAATACATCTTTTTGCATAGAGTGTTCTGGGGGCAGCCCGCAAGTGTCGCCGTGCTTCCTGCGCCAACATCGACATGGTAGTTTTGTAACCTACATCTTTTATTGATCATATCTTCACCACAACATTCAAAATAAACTAGCCTTATACGCCCTGGGACATTCAGAATTCAAATGGTGAATACAGTTCATAAAATGCAGAAGCTGGTGATAAAAAGTATATAATTTTTGCCTTATGCTATTTCAGTAATTGCTTTTTGGTAATTATCTTTAAGTAGTTTAACCTTTATTATATTTCCAATAAAAAACACAATTGCTGGAGATGGTAAAAAATATCCATTAATTTCTCTGTGTGTAAAACAGCTTGAAATAATTTTGTCATGTTCCAAGTTCATATTTAAATGTTGATGATTTTGCAGGTGAGACATTGAATTGCAAAGGGATGTTTCATTACTTAGCTGCAAGGTAAACATGAAAATCTTTGGTTTTGTTAATTATAATTACAGATTTTGGTATATCTGTGCACTCATCCTGCAAATATAGGATTGAAAAGGATTACATAATTTTAATTTAAAGAAATTAAACCGAACGTAAAGAACAAAAGGGTTGCACTTCAGAATCAGAATCAGGTTTATTATCACTGACTTAGATGATGTGAAATGTGTTGTTTTGCGGCAGCAGTACAGTGCAAAGACATAAAATTACTATAAATTATAAAATCAATAAATGGTGCAAAAGAAAGGAATAATGAGGTAGTGTTCATGGGTTCATGGACTGTTCAGAAGGCGGCGGGGGGTGGATGAAGCTGTTTCTGAATTGTTGAGTGTGGGTCTTCAGGCTCCTGTATCTCCTCACCGATGGTGGTAACAGAAAGAGGGTCCATAGTGATGGATGCTGCCTTCTTGAGGCACTGCATCTTGAAGATGTCCTCAATAGTGGGGAGGGTTGTGCCCGTGATGAAGCTGGCTGAGTCTACAACCCTCTGCAGCCTCTTGTGATCCTGTGCATTGGAGCCTCCATGCCAGGCGGTGATCCAACTAGTCACAATGCTCTCCACTGTACATCTGTAGAAATTTGCAAGGGTCTTCAGTGACATACCAAATCTCCTCAAACTATTTGAAGTAGTTCCTTCTTCATGATTGGGTCAATATGTTGGGACGAGGATAGATCTTCCAAGATATTGATGCTCAGGAACTTGAAGCTGCCCACCCTTTCCACCACTGACCCCTCAATGAGGACTACTTCCCCTTCCTGAAGTCCACAATCAATTCCTTGGTCTTGCTGATGTTGACTGTGAGATTGAGTGCATAGTTGAGTCTAAGAAACCTTTCACAACCTTGCTATATCTCAAAGCACCTTACAGTCATTGAGGCAGAGGTGAAAGTAAGCTGTATCACCGGGTGAAGTACCAGCAAGAGAATGCCAGACATTGTCAATATAAATAGGTTAAACTGGCAATGTTAGCTACATGAATGCATCATATTTAAGTTACTTTCACCTCTACAATGAGGTGCTTTTTCAAGTATAATTATTGTGGCAATGTATGAAATATGGCAGCTAAGCTCAGCAGATCACGGAAACCAGCCTCCCCTCCATGGACTCTGTCCACACTTTCCGCTGCCTTGGTAAAGCAGCCAACATAATCAAAGACCCCACCCACCCTGGACATTCTTTCTTCTCCCCCTCCCATTTGGTAGAAGATACAAAAGCCTGAAAGCATGTACCACCAGGCTCAAGGACAGCTTCTATCCCACTGTTATAAGACCATTGAATGGTCCCCTAGTACAGTAAGATGCACCCTTGACCTCACAATGGCCCTTGCACCTTGTAGTCTGCCTGCACTGCACTTTCTCTGTAACTGTAACACTCTATTCTGCATCTTGTTATTGCTTTTCCTTTGTACTACCTTAGTGTAATGAATTCATCTGTATGGACAGTATGCAAGGCAAGTTTTTCACTGTACCTCAGTACATGTGACAATAGTAAACCAATTTACCAATTTAATTTGCACACAACAAACTCCCATAAATAACAAACAACAAATGTTAAAGTGACCACATAATTTCCAAAAAAATCAGAATAAAAAAACACTGAAAATGCTGGAAATATTCAGCAGGTCAGGCAGCATCTGAAGAAAGAGAAACAATTTACATTTCGTGTCCGAGAGCCTTCATCAGGAGTTCTGATTAAGGGTTTCAAATCTAAAAGGTAATTAGAGTCATTGACTCATTCGTACTGACCAAGATGCTAATCCCATTTTCTTGCATTTGGCCGCTATTCCTCCATTCCTTTCCTTCCATGTTGGAATTAGAATTGGTTTATTGTTGTCACTTGTACCAAGGTACAGTGAAAAACTTGTCTTGCATACCGTTCCTACATATCAATTCATTTTTGACAGTGCATTGAGGGAGTACAAGATAAAACAATACAGAATGCAGAATAAAGTGTGGCAATAAAGTGTAATAGGTAGATACTGTAGTTGTCAAGTCAAGTTATACTTGATTGTCATTCACCCACATACTGTAAAACACATGGAGGAACGAAATGTCGTTTCCCCCAGACTCACACAACAGAGGACATACATAGAACAGAGGACATACAATAAACACAGACAGAGAGATTGTGCAAGCGCAAATAGTGCAAAAAATGGTATATACAGAATACAAAATTAGTGCAAAACCGAGTTGGACAAAGAAAATCCAGAACTCAGTGTGTTGCACTAAGTGTATAAACATCTTCAGCAGCAGCCAAAGTTCTTATGCACCGTCATGCAAACTAGGGCTTTTGATGGCCTGACAGCCTGGGGGTAAAACCTATTGTAGAGTCTAGCAGTTCTGGCGTGGATGACACTGCCTGCGGTGTCTCCTTACTGGGGCAGCCGAGGTGAGCAGCACCTTGGTGGGGTCAAGCTCAGGTCTTAAGGTCATAATGAGGTACCTGTCCAAATGCTTTTCAAATGCTGTGGGGAGGGTGGTAGGTAAATGGAACAACCTGCCTATATTACCTCCTCTGGCAGGTTGTTCCATTTACCCACCACCCTCCCCACATGGAACTGGTCCTCTGTCCTCAGATGCTGCCTGTCTCACTGTGTCTCTTGCATTTCCTGCTTTGTTTTAGATTCCCAGCATGTGCGTTTTTTTTTGAGTTTCATTTTCTGACAGGAAGTTCGCCCAGTTTATAATCTGGAGACACAAGAGACGGCAGATGCTGGAACCTGGAGCAAAAGGCAAACTGTTGGAGGAACTCAGCTTCTGTGGAGGGAAATGGACAATTGACGTTTCAGGTCGAGGCCCTTCATCTGGACTGGATCTTCTGGTTTTATAATGTCTGGCGTTTAAAAGAATGATATATTAGTCACATGTACATTGAAACACACAATGATAGGTGATCACAATGGAAACATACAAAACCTTCAACAGTGTGGATGCAAGGTGGATGTTTATCTTGGTTGATGTTATAGACTCAAAATAAGGGTCAGCCATTCTGGGCATAATTGTGAGAGGTGCACAAAATGGCATATATTGGTATACTGATACGTGAATATATTGGTATACTGATACGTGAATACTGTTAAAAGAATGCTAAGTGCTATGGAGCACATCAGGTGGTGAATCTTAGGAATTTTCTACCCAAGTGTGTTGTGGAGGCTCAGTTGATGGTTCTCTTCGAGATGAAGACCAATACATTTTTAGGTGCAAGATGATTCAAGGGATATGTGTGAGCAAGACAAACTTCCCCGCCTGTTAAAGCTTCCATGGTTTTTCAATGTTTCTGAATAAACATGTTCAGATAATTTACATACAGTTAAAAATGAAATCAATGTAAAATTATTTTAAAAATTTAAAACAATAAAACAGCTATAAACATTTTCAATTATTTTAAAATAATTAAAAACATTTTTCCTAGGGTAGAAATGTCAAATACTAGAGGACATGCATTTAAGGTGAGAGGGGAGTGCTTAAAGGAGATGTGTGGGGCAAGTTTTTTAGACAGAGAGTGTAGTGTCTGGAATGGGCTGCTGGAGGGAGTGGTGTTGGAGGCAGATACGATAGTGGTGTTTAAGAGGCTGTTAGATAGACACATTCATGCGGGGAATGGAGGGATGTGGATCATGTGCAGGCAGAAGAGATTTAGTTTAATTTGGTAGCATGTTTGGCGCAGACATTGTGAGCCGAAGGGCCTGTTCCTGGGCTGTACTATTCTATGTTCTATTTAAATCCAGACATATAATTAAAAGATAACTGTAACTCACCTTCTATGCACCTTTTCCCCCCACAGCCCTACAAGCTCATGTACTGTATCTCGTATCAGGTGTGGGGGAGGGTCTGTGAGTGCAGTCCCAGCATAAGTGATGGGGAACCTCAGTATGATCTTGGATTCCATGGGTAAAGGAGTCCTGATGTAAAATGCAGCAGGGAAATTGCCACTGGCAGTCCCAAAACTTGATGCATTTGTGCTGGGAAATGCCAGCAGCTTTGTGCAGAAGTCAACAAATTCTGAGCCACTGTTGCTAATGCAACAACGCATTCATGTTTTTTTTGTCTGTCTGTAACAATTATTGTAATATTAACAACTCAAACTCATTGTCATTAATGCAGGTAGCTTTTCAGTTGTTGAATAAAACAATAAGAGTTTTGTAAAACATTTAACAAATCAGAAATCTCCACTCTGTTCAAATGCAATAAGGAGTGTTATAAAAACACAAGAAATACTTACAACAATTTTTGATTTGTAGAAGAATTTTGGTTATGGCATCAGTGGGACTTGTCAATTCATTTCTTTCATGAACATTTAGATCACAGTGTTTAAGCTGAGTATATTATTAACCCCTGACTCCGATCTGAAAGTGACATAACAAGCAGTTGCCAGTCTTCATATAATATTCATTCTCCACTGCATGTTTATGTGATCTAGAAAACAAATAATGTACAATAATGTTAACATGGCTCTCAACATTAACTTGGAGCTTTAGACAAAACCGCTCCGCACATTTTGCCATTCCATAACACTACGTAAAAAAGAAAAGAAAATCTGTGCAACTGATGATTTAAACCTTTGGATGACTTGTAGAGTCAAAACTAAAATCAATGTTAATATCTGGAATTATAAGAAGACAGTCTCTAAGCTGATGATGCTTGACTTGTTGGATGAGGCAGGGGTGTGTGAAGTTTAATCTATAGAGCTTCTTACTGTTAATTAAAGCTGTGGAAAATCCTCCAATAAAAATTACTGTGAAAGAATGCTCCAAGTTAAAAGGTGATTAAGGGATTTTTAATCACACTGCAGCAATATTTTTGAGTATAATTTCCATTAGGGAATATATCATTGTGGTGTAAGGGAGGAGCTACATAGTTTCTCCTGATGTTTACTAACTGCCTACATAAGTTAGGAAAATAAACAGAAGATGCTGGTCTCAGACCTGTAACATTAACTCGTTTTCTCTTTCTACAGATGCTGCCTGACCTGCTGAGTATTTATAGTATTTTCTGTTTCATTCATCCAAAAAAAGTGATGTGGTATTTTCCCCTCTCTGAATGCGGTAGCAATCACATGGAATGGAAAGAGCCTTTACTTTCTTAGAAGATTAAGGAGGTTTGGCATGTCACGAAATACCCTAACAAACTTTTACAGTTGAAGGTATCCTGATTGGTTGTGTCATGGTCTGGGACGGCAATTCAAATGTGTAGGAACATAAGAAGCTGCAGAGAGTAGTTGACCCAGCCCAATACATACGGGCACATCCCTCCCCACCATTGGAAATATCTTCATGAGGCGCTGCCTCAAGAAGAGATCATCAAAGATCCCCATCATCCGGGCCATGCCATCTTCTCGCAGCTACCATTGAGCAGGAGGTACAGAAGCCTGAAGTCCCACACCACCAGGTTCAAGAACAGCTACTTCCCTTCAACCATTCAGTTCTTGAACCAACCTGCAAAACCCTAATCACTGCATAAGTATAGCAAAACTATGACCACTTGGCACTATGATGGACTTTGGTTTTTTTGTTCTAATTGTATTCTTTCTTGTATAATCTATACTTTTCTTGTGAATGTTGTGTACCTGATGCTATGTGCCTGTGATGCTGCTGCAAATAAGTTTTTCATTGCACCTGTGCATACATGTACTTGTGCATATGACAACAAACTTGACTTTCGACTATCAACTTTGGACTTTCAATACCAACCCCTTAATTGTATAGAAACAGAGCTAACCAACATATGCAGTTAGTTTGAAGGACTTGCTGGTTCTCTGCGCACTTGTGTACACTGATGAACACCTCTATAGTCTGTTGTTTGTACCTGAAACTAAAGTGAGCCAATAAGAACTATATTAGGGTGTAACTTGATGGGAAATGCTGGCAGCTTTGCATCAGACTGCTGATATTCCACCCACCCATGTAAAGTGTCAGCAGATTTGGGACACCAGCGTTGAGCTCTGCCGACTTTTTTCCTGGCTGTACTTTGAGGTCGGGCTCCTAGTGGTGGAGCACAAACTTGCTGAGATTCCCCATTACTAATGTCAGACCCAAGACAGGAAGATCAAACTTATGGAGAGGAACAGTTGAGAGGGAGATAAGTGAGTACAAGGTAATTTAGTTTGCTTTAATGTTTAATGTTTTTAATTGTTTAACAGCAACATTAAATTATTTATCATTTTTTAAATATTTCAGTTTATTTTTACTTTTTTTATTTTTAAAATGGTTTTAAAATAGTTTTGAAAGGGTTTGAATGACAACGACATCCAGAAACATTCAAAATCCTGACAATATTAACAGCTGACAAAGCCAGGAGCTTATCAAGGCTTCCTCTACTGAATTGAGGGCTGAGATAATTCTGTGTCCCCACTGGTATGGAAGTATATCATCTAAACCCTTATGTGTGCACGGGACCCTGTCATTTTGGATCAGGGTGGTACTTATATAAACAGTGAGAACAGGAGGATCGCTGCAGGCAATGTTTTATTTAACAGCTCGGTGGGTTAAATTATGGCATTAGCAATCCTGGAGGTTGAACTGATGTCTTTGAGACATGAACACAAATCCCACCACAGCAACTAAAGAATTTAATTTCAATTAATTCAATGAATCTTGATTAAAACACTAATATCGGTAACAGTGATGATAAAACTATCAGATTGCTGTGTTTGATGAAGTCCATGAGGGAAGTAAATCTACTGCCCTTGGTAGGTATAGATGTGAGAATAGACATGCAACCATATGGTTAACTTCAAATTGCTCTCTGAAATGGCCCAGAATATCTCTTAGGAAAATAAATAATGGCTTTAAACAAATAAAAAGCAGATTATTTCATCTTTGAAATGTTGTCTGACTCGTTGTAAAATAATTTTCGATCATGAAATATATTTTTCCCTCATCTCCTCCATCTGCTTCTGATCTTTTCACATCAACATTATTTGTTAAGCCTAATTTTATTTTTGGATTTGTAACTCTGGTTCTACACTTTTTAAAATTTATTTGCACACAGAATGTGAACGTTGCTAGAAATATCAATATTCGTTGTTTATTCTGATTAGATAATTGGTTTATTATCGTCGCGTGTACTGAGACACAGTGATAAACTTTTGTTTGCATGATCATTTACAGATGGTTCCATACATAATTACATCGAGGTAGTAAAAAGAAAAGCAGAATGCAGAATATAGTGTTGCAGTTACAGAGAAAGTGCAGTGCAGGTAGACAAATAAAGTGCAAGGGCTTCGATGAGGTAGATTGAGAGATCAAGAGTTCATCTTTTTGCACGTGAGAGGTCCACTCAAGAGTCAGATAACAGTGGGATTGAAGCTGTCCTTGAGCCTGGTGGTACGTGCTCTCAAGCTTTTATATCTTCTGCCTGATGGGAAAGGGGAGAAGAGAGAATGTCTGGGGTGGAGGGGGGGGGGGGGTCGTCCCCGATTATGTGGCTACTTTCCTGAGGCAGTCTGTGTAGAAACAGTCAGTTGAGGGGAAGCTAGTTGCACCTGATGTAAATGAGGAGGAACCGAACGACTTTGGTACATCTGGGGTCGTATATACAGCAGAATGCATCAGGATTGCGGTTGTCCCTTCCTAAAGGAAATTAGTCTATCAGGTACGTTTTTACAACAATCCTGCAGTATATGATCACGAATCCAGAGATCTGCTCTAATTTCAGATTTTTATTTCATTGGAGACCCAAGAGACTATAGATG